>NW_027528744.1:2052280-2056914 GCF_008692635.1 Crocuta crocuta
TTCTTTAGACATGATTTCCTTTAGGTTTTGAACATATTTAAAACATTCTATGTGAAGACTTTCTCTAGTAAGTCTAATGTTTCCGTTTCCTTAGGACAATTCCATTGATTGTTTTTTCTTGTTATGAGCCACGCTTTCCTGTTTTCTTTGCATGCCTCTTAATTCTGTTGTTTTGTTAAAAACAAATTTGGTAATTCTAGAAATGAGAGAACACTATGTTTTTTTTTTATTTTATTTTATTTTTTTTTATTTATAGGAGAGAGAGAGAGAGACAGCGCGAGCAGGGGAGGGTCAGAGAGAGAGGGAGTCACAGACTGAAACAGGCTCCAGGCTCTGAGCTGGCAGTCAGCACAGAGCCCGACGCGGGGCTCGAACCCACGAACCGCGAGATCATGACCTGAGCGAAAGTCAGACGCTTAACCGACTAAGCCACCCGGGCGCCCCGAAAGAGCCCTATGTTTTTTCTTTGTTTGTTTTGCTTTGTTTTATTTTGGTTTTGGATGTTTCCTGAGTTACTTAAGGTACACTTATTATACTTATAGAGTATCTTTGAAATAAAATATTGAATTTTTGTTCAAAACTCTTTCTAATTAACACAGAAGTACTCTATGTAACAAAGTAAATTACTTCTAGTTTCTGTTTTACTTTCAAAAGTGACTTGGTAATAATGTTTAGAGGATTTAAGCCTCTAACTAATTTGTAAAAGCATTCAACTTTAGGAAAATTACTCATTAACAGGTTGAAAAAATGAAAAATATATATTAACATGGAATGAATTATTATTGATATTTTATTTAATATCTAACATGGTTAAATATGCATTCCTAAAGAAAGGTTATTATTTAGACCCAATCCGAGCAAAACAGAGTAAAGTGAACAAATAGATACTGTGATGCGGTGGACTAAGCTTTAGGATAGGTGACACGGGGTGTCTGGGTGGCTCAGTTGTTTAAATGACCAACTTTGGCTCAGGTCATGATCTCTTGCAGTTGTTGAGTTTGAACCCCACCTTGGGCTCTGTGCTGACAGCTCAGAGCCTGGAGCCTGCTTCAGATTCTGTGTCTCTCTTTCTCTGCCCCTCCCTGGCTCACACTCTGTGAGTGTGTCTCTCTCTCAAAAATAATAAACATTAAAAAAATTAAAAAATAGGATAGGTGGTACAGCAAGTATTCTTAATTTTGTTACTGCTTCATGAAAGGACTTTATTTCCTTGGGCTCAATTTCTTTGAGTAATTGACCCGGTTGGATCATTTGTGAGTAATTTGTTCTCTAAGTGTTCCACCAGAGGAGGATTTCTAATAAATTTTAACTTGATAAATGAGAGTTTCTTGCAATATGGATAGTACGTGATGCCAAATGTCACATGATCACAACTGAACCAATGGTTCTTGAAATTCACTTTGATATACAAGTGCTTTGGGTTAAAAGCAAATTTCCAGAACAAATTATGCTCACAATCCAAGGTTTTACTGTATATAGCATATTTTGTTATCGTTGACTGTGATGGTTCAGCAGTGAAGGAAGATATCTCTTAAATGATAAATTGTTTTTTAAAATTTTTTAAATGTTTATTTATTTTTGAGAGAGGTAGAGAAAAAACATGTCGTGGAGGGGCAGAGAGAGAAGGAGACACAGAATTTGAAGAGGCTCCAGGCTCTGAGCTGTCAGCACAGAGCCCAACCAGGGCCCGAACCCACAAACTATGAGATCATGACCTGAGTTGAAGTCGGTCGCCCAACTGACTGAACCACCCAGGCTCCCCTTAAATGATAAGTTTTAAATGCCTAACCTAGTAATTATCAGAGGATACTTATTAATCTTGAACAATAGAGATCTTAAAACGGAGCAAAGAAGCAAGGTCTATGAAGCTGGTATCTTGACCCCTAGCAAAATCTTATTGAAGCTCCATTACTACTCTCTTGCATTCTCTTTATTTTGTCCCTCTGCCCTGTTAAAATAGATGGAAAGAAGATTGAAAGTTATTTGAGGAATGGGATAAAAATGAAGGTGGTGCCTGCTCTAGTTTCCCTGATAGTGTCATTACAAGCAAGAAAATATATCCTCTACTGTCTATACCTTCATTCAAGCATCTTTACTTATCTGTTTTTCCCCACTTCCCCATCTCCATCTTCTGCTATCAGGCCATGGTAGAGGAAGAGAATAAAACATGGGTACTGGCTGTAAAAGGATAGAGTGATTGAAGAGAGAGATTCTGATTGAATCTTCATTTCTCTTCATCATCATTGCATGTGATTAACCCATCATTAACTAGTGCAGACCATGAAAAGAAGGTAAATGTCCCATTTCTAAAGATTTTCAGAAGATAAAATTCCAAACTTATTTTTAAATTATCTTTTATTGTTTCATCCTTTAACATGGCAATGGAAAGCTAGCTCCTCCATTATTTTTCTTAGGAAAAACAATTCAAAGAACTTCAGTTCTACAGAGGAACCAGCCATCGATTCCATGGTCTCTTCAACATATGTTCTTTCCATTAATCCTGATGGTTCAATATTTTTCTGTCATAAAGCAGCATAAATAACCCTGACGATGAGTCTATTGAAAAAAGTCCGGAGTACAAGAGTAAAGCCTAGCTAACTCCACAAACCATTGTGGATGCCACACATGCCCTGAGCATATAGTTAGCAAATTATTTAGAATCTGTACT
Source organism: Crocuta crocuta (assembly GCF_008692635.1). Classification (NCBI taxonomy): domain Eukaryota; kingdom Metazoa; phylum Chordata; class Mammalia; order Carnivora; family Hyaenidae; genus Crocuta; species Crocuta crocuta. The sequence continues at coordinate 2,054,949 of NW_027528744.1, forward strand.
TCCCTGTCCTAAAATTTGAGTATAGGTGAGATGTGTCTGTGTGTGTGTGTATGGGGTGTTTTAAGGAAATTCCTGTCTCCATGAGTGAAGTAAAAGACCAACATCAACATAGGATACCTTGCAATCCATGATGCTAATATTTTTATTAAAACTTTTATTGTAGTTTCTGTGCTACAAGATTCCAACTTCATGTCCATCCAACCCTGCTGTATGCCTCTAGCATGAAACACTGAAGTGACATCTTTAATAACCAACCTAAAGAAAGGGGTCAGGCATGTGAAAAGTGTCATTCTTAACATATACTTAGTACATTTTTAAGGCTAGGTTACTCTACAGGTGAAATTAACTGATTAAGTGGAGTTAAGTTGTATTTCAGTTTTTATAGAAAACCTTGGGGTTCAATAGTTTTCAGAGTTCACACACAAGTCATAAGACTTGGGAGGGTTTATTAAAAAGTTTACAGAAAGAGCATAAATTCTGCCCCATTAATTGTACTAAATCAAAAGTTGATGCACTGCACAACACGTAAGGACTCCCACATGCTAGTCATGATTGCAAAGGCTTAGTGTGAGCCTGACATAATGAACATAAGAGAGCTAATTCTGTAGACATGGCAGAAAGCCTGCATAACTTTCTTTAGTACATAGTATGATGCTTTGAACACAGTGAACATTAATTGAATATTGTGTTTGACTACAAGAGAAATTGAAGTATAATGAATAACATGAGACAAGATAATGAGATTTCCTTTTTTATCTGTTTAGTCACTAACAAACAAACAAAAAACTTCATCAGTCTTACTATACCAGGCTTTGTAATAATGTTTTCACATACTTTAAAGATGGGACCACATTAAACATCTGTATTTAAGAGATAAACAAGGGAACATAACCAGGCAAAGTTCTGATAGAAGGAATGACCAAAGTTTGAGAAAACAGTAGTGTTCAAACAACCCAAGGGGTGGGGACAGGAGAAGGCAGGGGTGAGAAATAACTTCTAAGAATGAGGAAGTTCTTTCTAGTGTCATTTTACACTGAGGTTAAATAAGAGAATGACTGAAACTTACCCATGTGCAGCACTTTCAGCAATAATTTTCTTAGAGTGATACAAACAGGAGAAGAGAGGGGGAAAAGAACTCAGGGTAGGAATGTGTTGGATGTCAGCAAACTGAGTTGACTCTCGATGGTTTCTTTGTTCCCTGCTGAATGGAAGGTAAGGTGATTTCCTAGGAGTGATGGATTGGGGTTAAGGTATATGTTTTGGAAAGATGAGACTGAGTTTGAAATAGTGTCTCTGAAGAATAGGTGAGGCAGCTGACCAGGCAGCCCTCTGGACTTCGCTGGGGCTGTAGACCATGACTGTAGAGGGTCACAAATGTTGTAATGAGGATCCAGTAATTGCTGTGAATTGTCCTATTAAACTCTGGATTTCTCTTGAAGATGATAACTCTATCTTAGCTCTGTAAACTCAGCAGATAACATAATGCCTGAGCTCTGCATGAATGCATACCTCAGAAATATTGTGCATTAAGTTCTGGACCATCAAAATAAAGTGAATATTCTAATAAAGTGAGCAAAACGAATCTTTTGACTTTCTAGTGCATATAAAAGCTATGTTTGCACTACACTTAATGTGTGCACTAACATTATGCTCCAAAACACAATGTACATACCTTAATTAAAAGTACTTCATTGCTGGGCACCTGGGTGTCTCAGACAATTGAGCATCTGACTTTGGCTCAGGTCATTATCTCACAGTTCCATGTTTGAGCCCCATGTGGGGCTCTGTGCTGACAGCTCAGATCCTGGAGCCTGCTTGGGATTCTGTCTTCCTCTTTCTCTGCTCCTCCCCCACTCATACTCTGTCTCTCTCTCAAAACGGAGCGTTAAAAAATATTTTTAAAAAGTACTTCAATGCTAAAAAAAAAAAAAAAAAAAAAAAAGCCAACAGAAAGAAGGAAAAGAGG
>NW_027528744.1:2057054-2058840 GCF_008692635.1 Crocuta crocuta
AAAAATTTTTAAAAAAGACTGAAAATCAAAAAAAAAAAAAAAAAAAAAAGCAAGTTCACCAGAAGGGAGGCAAGATGGTGGAGAAGTAGGGAGCTCCATACATTTTGCTTGCCCCCATCTCTCAAACAGAGAATGCCTGAAGCCATAGGACACTGAACCGCAGTAGTCTGGGAAGAAAGACAGAGTCCACTAAGAAGACAACCTGTTAGGTGCCTGAGTGTAAACTGGGGAAGTTAAAAAAAGGGTCAGGACCCGGAGACACAGAGGGAGGGGAGGAAATCCCCTTCTCAGCAAGCCATAGAGAGTTGAGGGGAAGAGAAAGAGTGGCTCAAACTGCTCATAGAACTGTCCTTGGAGAAGAGAAAAACCTCAGCTCAGGATGGAGAGTGATCCTATTTCTAGCTGTGGCCCTGACTTTGGGCTGGGTACCCTGGTCCCAGGCGGTACCAGGAAAAAATGCTCCGCTGCTCTCCCGGCTGGATCCCTGGCTGGGAAGTAGCCCGGCCTGCGGGATTATATTTCAGACAGTACTGATAAAGCTCACAGACTAAGACCTGGAAACAAGGCGGGGCTTAGGACAGAGAACATGGCCCACTTTGGCTATGCCCGCAGCACAAGGAGATTGGAACCAAAAAGTGATTTGCAATGCTTGGTTTGAGAAGGTACTGGGATGTCGTCATTTTTCTACCCACAACCACCAAGGCAGGCCCTCAGGGAGCATCCCATGGGATGCAGTGGAGACTAAGACCTGCCCAAACCAAACCATGCCCATCCCTGCTAGAGAGCTGCTTTTTTTTTTTTTTTTTTACTAGAGCCTGGGGCAAGACCAACATGGATGCACTGCTGTGACTAATTCTAAATCAGTTCTTACTTGTTTCTTACTTATTTTTCCTTGTCTCATTCATATCCCTCCCCTCTGCTGGACTGGGCACTCTGGTCATTGGTTTGCTTAAACAGTCACATTTAATCCATTCTCTAGATGTACATTCTACACCTTCACTACCTTTTTATCTCTCTCTCTCTCTCTCTCTGGAGTAATCAGACTATATAGTTTCTCTGAGTAACATTATCTTCATTTCTTTCTCCTCACCTCCTATCATATTCTCCTTTTCTATCTCTGAATTAAGCCTCTTAGTCTCTCTGCCTGGTCATCATCCAATTTCACTTCCTCCCTGCCCTGTCATTTCTCTCTTTGTATATGCTCTTCCATCAGCACTACATATACCCTTCTCTTTATTTGTAGCCTGGGAATTCTGGTTTTATGCTTTTATTTTTTTTCTTAAATAGCTTATTGTCAAGTTGGTTTCCATATAATACCCAGTGCTCATCCCAACAAGTGTCCTCCCCCATGCCCTTCTCCCCTCTTCCACTCCCCCCTACCCTCAACGGCCCTCAGTTTGTTCTCAGCATTCAAGAGTCTCTTATGGTTTGCCTCCCTCCCTCCTCCAACTATTTTTCCCCTTCTTCTCCCTCATGGTTCTCTGTTAGCTTCCTCCTAATCAATCTATGAAGGAAATGTTGCAAGGAACACAAGGTACCAGAGACACCACTACAACCATGGATCCTACAAAGAACACAATGACTCTCAACCCATATTTCTCAATAATAACACTGAATGTAAATGGACTAAATGCTCCAATCAAAACACATAGGGTAGCAGAATGGATAAAAAAACAAAATCCATCTATTTCCTGTCTATAAGACACTCATTTCTGACCTGAGGTAGCCTTCATATTGAAAGTAAGGGGATGGAAAAATATCTATCATGCTACTGAAAGTAAAAAAA
>NW_027528744.1:2060794-2148817 GCF_008692635.1 Crocuta crocuta
GGGATGCAGTGGAGACTAAGACCTGCCCAAACCAAACCATGCCCATCCCTGCTAGAGAGCTGCTTTTTTTTTTTTTTTTTTACTAGAGCCTGGGGCAAGACCAACATGGATGCACTGCTGTGACTAATTCTAAATCAGTTCTTACTTGTTTCTTACTTATTTTTCCTTGTCTCATTCATATCCCTCCCCTCTGCTGGACTGGGCACTCTGGTCATTGGTTTGCTTAAACAGTCACATTTAATCCATTCTCTAGATGTACATTCTACACCTTCACTACCTTTTTATCTCTCTCTCTCTCTCTCTCTGGAGTAATCAGACTATATAGTTTCTCTGAGTAACATTATCTTCATTTCTTTCTCCTCACCTCCTATCATATTCTCCTTTTCTATCTCTGAATTAAGCCTCTTAGTCTCTCTGCCTGGTCATCATCCAATTTCACTTCCTCCCTGCCCTGTCATTTCTCTCTTTGTATATGCTCTTCCATCAGCACTACATATACCCTTCTCTTTATTTGTAGCCTGGGAATTCTGGTTTTATGCTTTTATTTTTTTTCTTAAATAGCTTATTGTCAAGTTGGTTTCCATATAATACCCAGTGCTCATCCCAACAAGTGTCCTCCCCCATGCCCTTCTCCCCTCTTCCACTCCCCCCTACCCTCAACGGCCCTCAGTTTGTTCTCAGCATTCAAGAGTCTCTTATGGTTTGCCTCCCTCCCTCCTCCAACTATTTTTCCCCTTCTTCTCCCTCATGGTTCTCTGTTAGCTTCCTCCTAATCAATCTATGAAGGAAATGTTGCAAGGAACACAAGGTACCAGAGACACCACTACAACCATGGATCCTACAAAGAACACAATGACTCTCAACCCATATTTCTCAATAATAACACTGAATGTAAATGGACTAAATGCTCCAATCAAAACACATAGGGTAGCAGAATGGATAAAAAAACAAAATCCATCTATTTCCTGTCTATAAGACACTCATTTCTGACCTGAGGTAGCCTTCATATTGAAAGTAAGGGGATGGAAAAATATCTATCATGCTACTGAAAGTAAAAAAAAAAAAAAAAAAAACTGAAGTAGCCATACTTATGTCAGACAAACAGGACTTTAAAGTGAAGACAGTAACAAAGGATGAAGAAAGGCATTATATAATAATTATAGGGTCTTTCCCTCAGGAAGAGCTAACAATTATAAATGTCTATGAACTAAATACAGAAGCACCCAAATACATAAAGCAATTAATCACAAACAGAAACAATCTTATGGATAAGAATGTGCTAATAGCAGGGAACTTTAATATGCCACTTACAGCAATGGATAGATCAACTAGACAGAAAATCACTAAAGAAACAATGGACTTGAATGACACATTGGACCAGATGGATATGACAGATATATTTAGAAGTGTTCATCCTGAAGCCATGGAATTCACTTTCTTCTCAAGTGTGCATGGCACATTTTCCAAGATAGATCACATATTGGGACATAAAGCAGCCCTCAATAAATATAAAAGAATTGGGATCATACCATGCACACTTTCAGATCACAATGCTATGAAACTTGAAACCAACCACAGGAAAAAGCCTGAAAAACCTCCAAAAACGTATAGGGTAAAGAACAGCCTACTAAAGAATGAATGGGCCAATCAGGAAATTAGAGAAGAAATTTAAAATATATGGAAATAAATGAAAATGAAAATAAAACAATCCAAACTCTATGGGATGCAGCAAAGGCAGTCCTAAGAGGAAAGTACATTGCACTCCAGGCCTATTTCAAGAAAATAGAAAAAGCACAAGTAAAAAAATTTAACAGTGCACCTAAAGGAACTAGAAGGAGAACAACAAGAGCACCTCAAACCCAGTAGGAGATGAGAAATAATAAAAATCAGGGCAGAAATAAACAATATAGAATCAAAAAAAAAAAACCAGTTGAACAGATCAATGAAACCAAGAGTTGGTTTTTTGAAAAAATAGACAAAATTGACAAACCTGTAGCCAGGTTTCTCAAAAAGAAAAAAAGAGCACCCAAACAGACAAAATCATGAGTGAAAATGGACTTATTACAAGCAGTCCCTCAGAAATACAAGCAATTATGAGAGAATACTATGAAAAATTATATGCCAACAAATTAGACAACTTAAAGAAATGGACAAATTCCTAAACACACATGCACTACCAAAATTCACATGGGAAGAGATAGAAAATTTGAACAGACCAATAACTAGTGAACAAATTGAATCAGTTATCAAAAATCTCCCAACAAATAGGAGCCCTGGACCAGATGGCTTCCCTGGGGAATTCTGCCAGACACTGAAATCAGAGTTAATACCCATTCTTCTCAAGCTATTCCAAAAAATAGAAATGGAAGGAAAACTTCCAGACTCATCCTACAAGTCCAGCATCACTTTGATTCCCAAGCCAGACAGAGACCCTGCAAAAAAAGAGAAGTACAGGCCAATATCCTTGATGAATATGGATGCAAAAATCCTAAGAAGATACATGCAAATCAAATGCAACAGCACATAAAATAATCATCCACAATGATCAAGTGGGATTCATTCCTGGGTTACAGGGATCATTCAATATTTGTAAATCAATCCATGTGATACATCACATTAACAAAAGAAAAGCTGAAAAACATATGATCCTGTCGATAGATGCAGAAAAAGCATTTGACAAGATACAGCATCCCTTCTTAATAGAGACCCTCAAGAAAGTTGGCATAGAAGAAACTTACTTGAAACATCATACATTTATGAGAAGCCCTCAGGTAATATCATCCTCAATGGGGAAAAACTGAGAGCTTTCCCTCTGAGATCAGGAACACGACAGGAATGTCCGCTCTTACTACTATTGTTTTAACAAAGTGCTGGAAGTCCTAGCATCAGCAATCAATCAGACAACAAAAGGAAATCAAAGGTATCAGAACTGGCAAAGAAGAAGTCAAACTTTCACCTTTTGCAGACGACATGATACTGTACATAGAAAACCCGACAGACACTACCAGAAGCCTACTAGAACTGATCCATGAATTTAGCAAAGTTGCAGGATACAAATCAATGTATAGAAATTGGTTGCACTTTTATACACCAATAATGAAGCAACAGAAAGAGAAATCAAGAAACTGATCCCATTCACAATTGCACAAAAACATAAAATACCTAGGAATAAACCTAACCAAAGATATAGGAGACCTGTATGATGAAAACTATAGAAAACTAATGAAGGAAATTGAGGAAGACACAAAGAAATGGAAAAACATTCCATATTCATGGATCAGAAGAACAAATATTGTTAAAATGTGATTACTTACTACCCAAAGCAATCTATATATTCAATGCAATTCCAATCAAAATTGCACCAGCATTCTTCTCAAAACTAGAACAAACTATCCTAAGATTTGTATGGAACCACAAAAGACCCCGAATAGCCAAAGTAATATTGAAGAAGAAAACCAAAATGGGAGGCATCACAATCCCAGACTTTAGCCTTTACTACAAAGCTGTCATCATAAAGACAGTATGGTATTGACACATAAACAGACACACAGACCATAGAATAGAGAACTCAGAACTGGACCCACAAATGTATGGCCAACTAATCTTTCACAGAGCAGGAAAGAGTATCCAAAGGAAAATAGTCAGCCTCTTTAACAGATGGTGCTGGGAGAACTGGACAGCAACATGCAGAAGAATGAAACTAGATCGCTTAGGTCATGATCTCACAGTTCGTGGGTTCGAGCCCCGCGTCGGGCTCTTTGCTGACTGCCAGCTCAGAGCCTGGAGCCTGTTTCAGTCTGTGCCTCCCTCTCTCTCTGACCCGCCACTGCTCACGCTGTTTCTCTCTCTCTCTCTCCTAGAAATAAAATTAAAAAAAAAAAAACATTTAAAAAAAAAGAAGAATGAAACTAGACCACTTTCTCACACCATACACAAAAATAAACTCAAAATGAAAAAAGGACCTGAATATGAGACATCAAAATGCTAGAGGAGAAAGCAGGAAAAACCTTCTTGACCTCAACCACAGCAATTTCTTACTTGACACATCCCTAAAGGCAAGGGAAGCAAGAGAAAAAATGAACTATTGGGACCTTATCAAGATAAAAAGCTTCTGCACGGCAAAGGAAACAATAAAACTAATAGGCAACTGACAGAATGTGAAAAGATAGTTGCAAATGACATATCAGATAAAGGGCTAGTATCCAAAATCTATAAGGAACTCACCAAACTCCACCCCCCAAAAATAAATAATCCAGTGAAGAAATGGGCAGAAGACATGAAGAGACACTTCTCAAAAGAGGACATCCAGATGGCTAACAGACATATGAAATGATACTCAGCATCCTTCATCATCAGAGAAATGCAGATCAAAACCACACTGAAATACCACCTCACACCAGTCAGAGTGGCTAAAATAAGCAAATCAGAGGATTCCAGGTGCTGGCGAGAATGTGGAGAAATGGGCACCCTCCTATACTGTTGGTGGGAGTGGAAACTGGTGCAGCCCCTCTGGAAAACAGTGTGGATGTTCCTCAAAAATTAACAATAGAACTCCCCTATGACCCAGCAATAGCACTGCTAGGAATTTATCCAAGGGATACAAGAGTGCTGATGCATAGGGGCACATGTACCCCACTGTTCATAGCAGGACTCTCAACAATAGCCAAAACATGGAAAGAGCCTAAATGTCCATCAACTGACGAATGGATCAAGAAGATGTGGTTTATCTCTACAGTGGAACACTACATGGCAATGAGAAAGAATGAAATCTGGCCATGTGTAGCAACATGGATGGAACTAGAGGGTGTTATGCTGAGCAAAATAAGTCAGGCAGAGAAGGACAGATACCATATATTTTCACATATAGATGGATTAGGAGGAACTTAATGGAGGACCATGGGGGAGGAGAAGGGGAAAAATAGTTGGGGAGAGGGAGGGAGGCAAACCATGAGAGACTCTTGAATACTGAGGACAAACTGAAGGCTTATGGGGGTGGGGAAGAGGGGGAGGGGAAAGGGGAGATGGGCATGGAGGAGGGCACTTGTTGGGATGAGCACTGGGTGATATATGAAAACCAACTTGACAGCTATGAAAGAAAAAAAAATGCTCACCATCATCTGAGCTTTCAGTGAGATGTAATCACTGATCACAGATCAGCATAACAATTGTAACAATAGCAAAAAGCTTGGAAATATTGCAAGAATTACTGAAGTGTGACACAGAAACAAGAACTGAACAAGTGTTGGAAAAATGATGCCAATATGACTTTTTCTATGCAGAGTTGTCATGACCTTATATAAACCAACAACAATAACAAACATTCATAGTACCTGTGAAGTGCAGTAAAGCAAAGTGATATAAAACAAGGTATGCCTATAATTATCTACAATTATTTACTGTATAATAAAATGCTGACCTATGTCATAAGATGACAACAGCAACTATTGACTCTTATTATGGGCTTCAACAGATACAGAAACTTCTCGTTATCTGACTATTGCCAACCATGTCTTCATATTCAAACAATAGTTCTCCCTCTAACTCTTTTTACTCTGTGACCCATTTTTTCCCCACAGTCAACAGATGATAATTATAGATTCTTAATCATCTATCGAATTTAGCAATTAGAAAATCTTTTCAGTGGAGATTCTTGATATTATAGCTATATTAGGGAAATACCCCCCAAAAAGAGAAAAGCCCACTTGTATAATAGACCTTTTTTCTGATCATCAGTTATAAACTCTACTTTCCATCACAGCAATATACTATTTGTTATTGGGAAGCAATCAGAGATCAGTTTCAATTCATAAAATTGATCTTTAGTGCTAGATAAATAGTCTTAGAACTCTCTATCTCATGCTGAACAAACAGTAAAGCATCCTATTTGCTTTGATCCATAAAACTCTAGACAGAGTTAATTCACAACTAAAATTTGCATTAAGACTAAATTGGTGGGGTGCCTGGATGGCCCAGTCATTTGAGTGTCCAACTCTTGATTTCAGCTCAGGTCATGATCCCAGGTTCTGGGATTGAGCCCAGCATCAATCTTAAGCATGGAGACTGCTTAAGATTCTCTCTCCCTAGCTCTTGCCTCTCTCTCTCTCTCTCTCTCTTTTTATCTCTGTTTCTCTCACTAATATGAATAGAAAAATAATACAAAACTAAACTAGTTTAGTGAAATGATCAAGAGTATTGTCTCTCATTTTCTGTTTCCTTAGTGCCTTGTGATGACTTTTTTCCCCTCCCTGTGTGAGTAGAAGTAAGCAATGATCTTATAAAAAAGGAAAAGGAAAGAGCCTGGACTTGTATTCTGTATAGACTAATACGAAGCAATCAACTTGAATGCATGATGGCCAATCTCAAGCATGTCATAGGACAGCTGGCACAAGGCATATTTCACATCAATTCAAAATAATCGCTGTGCTTTCCAACTCATTTTAGCTATATTAAAGAAGGGGACAGACTGGGACTCAGGAAGATCATATAGCTAGTAGTTTTCAAATTCAGACTACATGGAACATGTAAGAATATCAGTCCATCATTCTAAATTGTGCAGACGCTAGCCTTCACTTAAAAAGTGTACCAAAAAAATTTCCTGATCACAGCCATGTTTTAAAATCTTTAATGCTTATCTATGATTAGGGGTAAAATGGCTTTAAATTTTTTTTATAGAAATTCTGGCTTTTCTGTGAAGATCAGCCACTTCCTAAGCTGCACCAACTTCAAATATTCTGCTGGCAGTGTCCGCACAAGAGGCTCCTAGGCTTCAGTCTGCCACAGGCCCTGGGATTCTACAGGGTCTAGAATCCTATGGTGTATGTCTATTCATTTCAAATAGTTTTCAAAAATAGAAAAATGTGAGAGGATGAATGCTTAATATTAAATGAAAGGGATCTTGGGCTACAAAGCACACATTCTTACTCTGTTGTACAGAATCATAATTTTGAGGTTGAATTTTACATTCTTAATGTAATTTCAGAGTGGAACACAGCTTTTAAAACAGTAAAACAATAAAGGTGGCCATGCATAGCTTACAGATATCGCTGTGCTGATAATGTCTGCACCGAAAGTGTCAGAGTTCTCCATGCACACATTACTTTTAAAACCAGTCAAGATACGAAGAGAAGTATTAAAACGCTTGAACCGTACTCTGAGAAAATAGGGAGTGAGCAAGAGATACCTCTGAGTTTTGCATCAACACATCCGATATTGAGACACACATTCTCATTTTGTTTCTGCCTGGGTTGTCCAGGGACACTATAATGTTAATTATATCTTACAACTCCAGGAAATCATTAACAATACGAGAAATCCTCATTTGTATTGTTTTTAATTTGCATTTATTCTTATATATCTTTCGGGCTTAAATAATTATAGAAGGTAAAAACTTGAAAAGTTGGAAATCTCCTTGTGAACCACAGTGATGAACACGAATATGGACTTGGTAGGACCTGATACCCATTTGGTAGAATTTGGTGTTTACTACAGTCACCGAGTGTTTCACTTTCCAACCACAAGAGAGAAGGCCATTCATGGGTCCCTGGTCTCTAAAGAGGTATCTTCGAAAATGCAAATGAAAACTGCAGTAAACAGTTCTCCAGCACAATGTTTACCTTACAAGTGAAAGGCGATTTTTTGGAAATCAATTACATCAGTTTTTGTATTCTTTACCTTGACAATATTTTCAACAGCATTAATTTCCAATTTAGGTTATTAAGTATATGACAAATTTGAATATCCACTGTACATTTTACCTCATTTTTTAACATTATCCAATTACCCAAAGAGACAGATGTAGAATACTATTATTTTAGGAACAATTATGCCATATTGCTAAATGAAAATGACACCATCCCTTATTATTATCATTAATAAACTATTCATTCATTGAGAAACTTCTATCATTTTTTTCAAAGGCTCAAGATTTTTCTTACCAATATATATCATCTGCCTTTCCAGAAACAACAAATACATTTAAAAAGCGAAATAGTTGACACTTCAACTTTTACCATTTCCTCCCTTTTCCCGTTCCTCTCCCCCCACCCACACCCTCCAACAAAAAAACAACAGAAAATTATTTGAACTCGCGTGAAAGAGTTTGCTGTGATTAATTGCCTTCCTTGGTGTGTGTGTGTGTGTGTGTGTGTGTGTGTGTGTGTAGGTACCACACTTCATTTTATGATGAAGATTTCTGACTTGAGCAAAAGACGATATATCAGTGTTTAAATATCAGTAATAAAACAGTACAGGAGATATTCTGTGACTACTTAGATCTGAAAGCATTTTATTGAAAAAGGTTTGTTTTCTTTGGCAGCCTTCCATGACCTCCTACTGTTGACCAAACTAGCAGCCTGTGTCCTATTTGAAGTGCTACTGCAGCAAAAGCCGCTGCCTCTGAGCACTTACCGGATTTATCTCTAAATTAATATTTTCATCGAACACACTCACGATACACCTTACATAATCTTTAAATTATAGGAAAACGCTAGAAGGGTGTTCTGCAAGTCACTGGCTGGAGTCCTGCGAGAGATTTATGGCTCTCTCAAGTCGACATTTGTGACTGACCTACAGCACACCAGGGCTGCTATTTCCCTTTCCTGATTCATGATAAGTGCAGCTGCCTCCAAATAAGCCTCCCGAGCCCATTAATGCTCAGTCCATTCCCTTCTGGTAAATACGCACATCCCCAGTCTCACTTCTGAATGTTCGGCGGCGACAAAGTTGAATAGAAAATCAGGTTGCCTTTTCCTGTTTGAAACCCTTTGCCAAGTGCCTTGTCACCAGAACGCGGGTGCCCCAGAGTCCAACTTAACCTCTGGCTCTAATTAAGGAGATACTTTCCAATATAGTTTACTCTCACAAAAATAGCAAGATTGTTTTTCCCCAGGCAGCACGGGCTTTAAGGTCCTGCACTGGGATGCCTTCCGTGTGGTGCTGCCAGCACCATAGCTAATTAACAAAATTGCATAAAGATTGATATGAAGGTAAATATTAAAGGCACAAAAGGGAAAGGAAAGCAAATTATTTAAAATGTCAGAAAAGTCAAGACATTCATCTTCCCTGCCGCAATTTGTTTTTCATTAATAAAATATACATTGTTTTCCGCTCGGAAAAGTTATTAGTGGCAACACGGTCTGCATGGAAGCTTTGTCTCCTCTGAAATGAAGTCTTTGTTTCGACATCGGTGATGAGGGTTTTGTGCCATTGTCTAATCTGTCAGATTAGATGAGCAAGTGTATTTAGGGGTGCAAAGATGTGCAGCCACACCTGCTGTGCAAAGCTGTGAATTCACAACTCTTCTGACTATTAAAATGTGTTATCCTGGGAGCTCTTTTGTTGTAATGGAACTGTTGGTGGTTGTGTGTTTGAAGTGGCGCAAGTGTCAGGCCTTATTACAATCATAATAATCACTCCAAAAATAACCTCATATTCCGACCATTTCATGTTAATATGCAAAAAATTAAAGGCTAAGCACCTAATAGATTCGAAGATGTGAAACTGATTTTGCACTCAAATCTTTCTAAGCAAAAGCGAAAGTCCATTAATGCAGTAATATTCACAACCCAGAAAAAGTATAGCCATTTGAGAGAGAATTTTGAAATAATACAGGAAGCAAACAAAGGGTACACAACCAAATGTGAAGCCAATATCGTGAGGATAAAATTATTCTCCGAATGATATTAAATGTGATCCTTAAAGAACGCTAATTATCATTTCTTTATCTGTTGATGTTTGTGCTTTTCATGTGAACTTATGATATTTTATTCCCTCAACTAAATATTGGATTATGCCTAAACAGAGAGAATGTTTTCTACTTATCTCTGATTATATTGGCCACTTTTTTTTTTTTTTTTGGCAATTCTGTTATTTTCCTTTGCTGACATGTAGCTGCCTTTAATAATCTTGAAACAAAACACAGGAATAGAACTGCCTCATTTAGTAACTCACCATGCAGTTCCTTAAACCTACTTTTCTGCAGAATTTCTATTTTTTAAACCTCTATCAGAGGTTTTTGTTGAGTATTAGCATTCGTTAAATAATTCTTTGAGTGTCTAGTAAATCCATAGGACTTTCTTCAGTATGAGTTAGAGTATTTGCTAAAGAATGAGAAAATATTTTTTGCAATATTTTAAAAAGCAAAGGAAAAAAGAAAAGAACAAAATGCTAAGCCTCTGTTGTTACTTTTAGAACACTAAGCAGCTTGTGGCAGGTTTAATAGACCCTAATCTAGAGAGGCCTTTTTAGGGACCTTAGACCTGTATGGCCTCATTAATTCACATGGTACGTGACAGTTCAGAGGTGTCCTAAACCAGCCATTACCTGCATAAACAGGCTCTGATGCCAGCGTGGCACGTACACTGTCCTCAGATCAGAATTCCTCATCCTTGAGAGCTATGATTAGACAAAACCTCCGCAATGTGAGAATAGTTTCTTTTATCTCTCTGTAAATACTAATGAAATCTGATTGTGAACTATAGTTCAGTACCTTCCCAAACAGATTTTTAAATATTTTTAACACTATCCCAGAAGAAGATAATGCAACCTTAACCGAAAGAAAGGATACCGGTTTAAAATGATGGAAAGACATTGACCTTCTTCTACTCTCTAGAAATTGTCATGTTACTGAGACTCGGGCCTACAATTAGGTGGCCCTCATTTGACAATCATTACAATGCCGAGGCCCAGATTTCATATTGTGTAACATCTGGATTGTCCTGCAGATGTAGCAGGGTGACAGCTTCACACATTCCTTGAAAAGAGGCATCCGCACACTGACAGTTACTCATCATTCAAAGCCAGGGGAAAAAAATGAAGTGGAAGAAAGATTTTCCTCTTGACTCTTAATTTAGGCTAATCTATGTAAAATACATTATCTAATAGCAACCAGCACAGGAACAGTTTTCTGGCACAATTGCAAATTGCAGCTGGTCTGAATTATAGCAAGAAATATTTTACCTTGTGATAGAAAAGGGAAAAAGTTTTTACCAAAGGCCAAACTGTGTAATAAAGGAAATTAAGAGTAATTGAAGATTTGATTTAATTTATTTTGTAATAATCTTAAATTACTTCTCTTTTTTATCCTTATATAAATGCCCAATGAAGACATTGAATATGAAAATGCTAAAATAATATGTAAACCTAGTATTTTAATTAAATCAGTGCCAAGCTAATTTCTAGCTATTACTTGTTGAAAGAAGTCTTCGTGATAACAGGATTGTTCATCTCAAGGCTGTATAAAGTGATAAAAAACATATAAATATGTGAAAATTAATATCTGCATATGCATTTTTGCTTTTCAAGTATGCAGAAATCTTCTACAAACCTGTGATATTTATCATTGCACTTGGTCCCCCCAATAGTAATGGTATTTCAATCTGTTATATTTTCCTCAGAACCCTGTGCCCTTGTTTCTCAGGCCAGTCTTGATCTGGAAAAGGTAAAATACTGATGCTGCTTAAAACTTCCTGCACTGAAGACAGTTAAAGCAAGGCAGATACAAACATTGGTTTCCACTTCCTGGAATTAATGAAAGCCACTGCATGCAATGGACGTTTAGGAGAGAAAATACATTATTTTATGGAAGATATTTTTTTAAATGGTATGCAGACTTCTCTTGCTCTGCAGTATATTCACACCAGCTAAGAACATTCAATAGTCTGACTACACTTTTACGTGCTGGATTAGTCTTTATATTTGTTTTGATAGAAAAGCAGGCAACAGCCTATTTCATGGACAATAAATTCAAGATAGTAATGATGAGATAGTATTGCCTCAGCTAAGTGCGCCCAGATTGGAGGGTCACATATTTGACCTCGATCTAGTATGGTCCTTAATGAATCTATATACTTGATTAGAGTTACTGTCTTTTTATGGCTCAAAATAGCATTGCATGGAAAACTAGCTCGTTTTAAGTAGAGTTGAGAGAATCATTTTGCTTCCGATGAATCTCTGAAACTTTCCTGAAGACTTGGGTGTTTGCTTTAAAATTGTAACCTTCAGAAAGCGGTCCTTCTCCTTGCTAATTTTGGTTTTGTTTACAACCTTCATTGCATAGCAAAGATGTGCTTTTCCATCATATTTTAAAGGTTTGGAAAATTTAGGCTTTTTAAATAATCAGCAGAATTACTGAAATACTGTATGAAAGCCTCAGTCTTGCAATTATTTAGGGGTTTTGCAGATCTTCCTTATCTAGCCCATTCGTTAGGACAGAGTAGAAGAATTGATGTTGGCATGTCATATTGAGAGATCAGTGTAAGTAGCAGTAAGACAAAACAAAACAAAAAGCCAGGAAGGATTAGAACTCAGAGCCATTGTATGTCTTCTGTCCTATTTTGTGTGTGCTTTGTTTCTTTTATTCATTTATTTTTATTTGCATTCCATCAGCTTCTAAAAATGAGTGCAATTTTTATAGGGTCTGGTTACAGATATCACCTCTAACATTCCAATGTGCGTGCAATGCACCTGCTTTATTATGCAATGGTCTTTTACAGTCTCTCTGCTCCTGTGATATAGCTCTCTTCTCATCTCTGCTTCCAACTCCATCTCTCTTTCTCTCTGCTTCTCCAGCTGCATCGCTCACTCTTAATTCAAGAAAGTGATTTCTTACTTCTTGTCATTCTCTTTCTTTCTACCACTCACTCTCAATCTATCAGAACTCGTTTCCTGATTCTGTGACTACTCTGGGCTCATGTATCTCCCTCACTCCATTCCTCTTCTAGAAATATGATTGAAGTTTCTTCTTCCTTTTTTTTTAAATGTAGCTTTCAGAAACTTTTATTTTCCTTCTTTGTCTTTTCTACCATTTAGGATTTGGAGAGTAGACAAATTTAGACAGTAAAATATCAAGTTCACACCATTCTGGGTACTTCTGAAGGAATAAATATTTTCTGGAAGTGTCCACAAATATGAAATAGTAGGCTTCTTTGATATTATTCATTAATAAATATAGTGGAGGTTTTAAATCAAGGACTTTTAGAGATGAAAGAATTACCTGTCAGGTATGGGGTATTGTCACTAATAACAACAAAGAATTAGGATACAAATAGATGACTTGTGCATATTTCCTGTTGTGTTTCTTGGTGTTGGACTCAGGGCTGAATCTGCAAGACCAAAAATACTGGGATTTTACATTTGTTAGTGTATTATTTCATTCACCTAGATTGCTTTGATATTGTTACTCTTTCATGTTCTAAAGTGGGTTGGTCATACATTCTTCTTAATGTATGATTTTAAGCGGATAGGTTAATGTCAAAATAACAGTGCCAGAATAATGAAGTCATTCTAACAGTATCAGGAATTTCATGTGTAATCTGATGGTTACGTGATTTTTAAATAGCATTAATATATCCCTAAGCCCACCACAATGAATATAGTATATAACCATCAGTTTTGTCTAAGTTTAAAGGAGAAACAAAAATGCAACCTAAAAAGAGATTACTGCATCTACTCTAGAACGTCTTTTATACTGGGGTTATAAATGACATACAGTTTCAGTCACATGCCACCAAATGTAAGTACCTCACAAATAAATGATTTTAATACTTTAATGCCATTTAATTCCAATTGTGAATGGGAATTCTTTAGTAACTCTTTCAAATGAAGTCTGTCTTAAAACAAGCAAAAAAACCCTCTGTTGGCATAGAGATCACTAAATACTAATAAAAGTGAAGAAAATTAGGAACAAAACAAATAAACACACATTCAGGGAAACATAAAACTCAGTTAAACCTAAACTGAGGACACTAGAGCCATCTCTGCCATCTCTGTATAATTTGTAAATTATATATATTTTTTCCTTGGTAAGATAAAGACACCAGCATCCTTCCCATANTTTGCCTTTGCTCCATGTAACTGTCACTTAAGTAGGCCATAAGCTATGAGGTAGGCAACACCCATGGCTCGTTGTAAGCAAGCTCACATTCCCATAGTCCAGCTTCACATACCCTAATAAACAGAGTAAAATATTTAACGTGACAGTAAAGCTCAGTTTTCTTTCACTTCTCCTTGACTATAATTCCATAGCTCAATATCCTGTACATTTGTGCCTGAAGAGGGTAAAGTATTTTTCTTTTTGAATGATATTAATCTATTTTGCTGCCTTAGCAGGGATACATTAACCAGGCCGAACTCTGAACACGTTTTTATTTCTTACCATAGAAAAGACAGCCAGATAGCTCATTAAAATATATCAATGAATAATACCTTCTTCCTTTAAATTAACTAATATCTAAGTTTAATGAAGCTCAGTTTATAGTAATTTTCTGGCTGAAGTGCTCTTCTTTCTGCCTAATTATGTGCACCGTTTTCAGACAACAAGGAGTGTCTTTAACATTAGATAAGAACCTGGGCTTTTATCTCAATCAATAGTCTTTAGCCTTTGAACTCGTGTCAGTGGAAGACCAGTCCGTCACATTCAGTTCTACCTGATCTCTTTTTCTTCTTGATGCATGCTGCCATTTACAAAAGAAACACACACACACACACACACACACGCACACGCACGCGCGCGTGCGCACATGCACTCACACATGCTCATACACACCCAGGCACACACCTAAGATACAAGCAGGCAAAGCGTTTAGATTATTTGTGTGTCTGTGTGTGTATGTGCATGCGCACAAGCATGTGTGGACAGGATCCTTTATAGCTGTAAAGATGTGTGACTGTAATGATGATGTTAAAATTTTCTTGTTTCCTTTCACTGGGCTTTGTGTATCTCAAAGGAGCCCCATATGGTGCTCTTTGTCCGTGTCATTACCTCGTTACAGCCACTGTCTGCCAGCCAAAGGTAGACCGAGCGCTGCAGCTGTAGACAGCGATACAACTGGAATTGTCTAAGGTCAACAGTGCCGTAATTACTTTAAAATGTCAGCGTACAATAAAATACAACAGTTCATCTGGCAGAAAGCAAATTAGCTTTGACCATAGCGTAATTACCCTTTTCTCAGCACCATTAGAAGAGATCAAATCTCCACATTCAGTGTTTGAGGAAAGGCCATCAGAGTACACTCTACCTGACAAGGATGCACATTTGCCATTTTCAGATGTAATTAATTGTCCCTATAATAGAAATTTTTATATTTGACTCTGGAATTGAAATGTGTAATAACCTGGCTTCTTCATTTTAACCATTTTGATGCTGGAAGGGAAGGTATGTTTTGCCAAGTACAAATAAGTAGTATCAGTATCATGCAGAACATATTTTTCATTTTGATAACAATTAGTTCTCCTGCAGGAGTGATTTTTCTGAAGGGACTTCCATGTATTTTAAGAATGGTACAAATGTCTATGTCTAGATCCTACATCAGAGGAACCTAATTAAGAAATTAGCATCATTAAAGCCTTCCTTTCATAGCTTCTCTGTCTTTTTCGCATGTGTACTTCCTATTTGGCTGGGATAATGTGAAGTGAAGTCTCTTTTACTGACTTATTAAAGGTTGATTTCCGCCAACGATCTTCATCTACCCCTCTACCTCACATACAAGGGCAGTCTAGGTAAACGAGTAGCCCTCCCCCATCTCCCAGAGGATTAATGAGCCATTATGCCAAGAACATCCCCCCCTTTTTTTTCAGAGACACTCATCATTAATGGTGGAAGGTACAAATGCACCAATGATATAGTAATTTGATTAACTCAGAAACAAACAGCAAGGAGCTGACCAGTGACAGTCCCTGTAGGGCAAAGACTTCACTGCTTGTTGACTTTCATTAATATTTAAGGGTGCCAAGGATGCTTTAAGCTGATTTGAAATGACTAAAGGTGTCTGAGCAGCATTTCTCCGTGTGTCTGGTTGTAGATACACATGAAAAACAGCTGTTTTGTATCAGTAGAGCCTTGCACTGTATTTGGGGAATTCTACCACCATAAAGATGTTTACATTTTCTTGATGTTTCATTCACTGTGTTGTGGGCTTCTTCATAGTTTTTCAAATGAAAGCGTGTTCTCTTGAGTTCAAAATTCTCCCTTTTGAGCACAGATTTCCTGGGGGGAAAACTGTCTTTGAAACCAACAAGGAACTTTATAGTTGGCAAGAAAATTCTTGACACAACCCCTTCGTATTGAACCATTGCTAGTTTTAATGCGCTAAAACCAAAACAATAAACAGGCTTTCTGGTAAAATCATTGTAGCGTATTATTGATCAGTTTATCTCTTCAGAGCAGAAAATTATGGCACATACTGAGCTTTCTCCCCAACTGCTGAGTTGCTTTGTTCCTCTTCAATGTCATTTATATCTCAGATCATTTCACAACGTAAGAAAAAAAAATTAGGCTGGAGGAATGCTTAAAAAATAAGCAAAGTGGTCAGAAAAAGCTTTTAAATAGATGTGAACATTTGGGAAGAAAAAGAGAAAAAGGCTTTCTGAGTTCATCTTGTTCCAGATTAAATCAAGATGCCTGTTAATATATTTAATGGATAATTTTTAGAATTCAGGAAAGTAAACCTCACAGGGTGAGCTTGGAAGGACTTAGTTAGGCTGACACTTTTAAATTGGCATGACTGACCAAACTGGACTTTCAGCTGCCCGTGAATGGCATAAATTAAGGACTTCCTATTACTTTAAGAGAGAAGCGATTTTTTTTTAATTCTCACCTAATAATACTTGGATGAGCCCTTGGCAGGCTAACAAGACCTCTGAAATAGTCAAAACTTGCAGTAGCTTAAAATAAAAAGGCTTTTGACAATTTACCCAAATTCAGCTTTTTTCTCACCTATTCCAGTGCAAACTCACCCTCCAACACCCCCAATCCACCCTCCAACATCCCCAATCCACCGTCCAATACCCGCAATCCACTACCCGAGGTAACCACGGTCTCTTCACCTCAGTGCCTCTCCACCTCTGTGTTGACTTCTCTGCTGCCTATTACTGCCCTAAATCAGGTTGATATTCCGCTATCTACACAGTATGTCCATAATGGGGCTCTCCTTGTCCATTTGACAAATGGATCTTTCTCTTCTGAATATCTAAAAATTTTATCATCTGAGGAAATAATCCAGCAGTTAGATGGTTTTTAGAGTTTTTATAGTATCCCTCCTCTTTTGTATTAATCTTGTTTTAATATCAAAAATATGTTCTTACAAATGGCAGAGATCACATATTGTCATTTTTTCCTACCAGCAATGTGCTATAACACTATGCACATAATAAGTAATTTTTGAATTACTGAATAAATTAATTAATTTGCTCAAAAATTAGGGAAATTTGGGAAAGATATGAAGGTTTAATTATCTATATAAAATTAGTGACTATGAATTACCAATGGTGAAGATGATTAAGAAATAGCCAAATGCTAGGTTCCTAAATCCAAATAATTCTCAAAATTTTTATGTTAAATCCACCCATGATTCAAAAGCATCACCTTATTCTCGTTTGATCCAGTGACATAACATGAATAACTCACAGTGAAAACACAATCTACAAATACTAAAAATGACATAAACCAAGAGAATGTAAATCAAAGCTACCACTGGTCACTGTGTTACATACGTAGTATCTGGGAAAAAAAATAAATAAAAGTAAGCATTCTTGAGGAAATCACAAAACAGATTTATCAAAAGACATAAAAATGTAAAAGAGAGATAAATCTTAGGGGAAAAAAAGCTTAAAATTAACATTATGTACAACATTTACAGCTAATAAGTTCCTTTTGGGATTCAGCCAATATTATAGAAAAGGCAAATAACCTGTATAGAAAACAATGCATCAGTTTCCCTCAGTCAACTGAGCAAGCAGTCATTTAAGGTCACCCAATTATACATTTGATATTTTCTTTACATTACTAAAGCCAGATTGCTAAGTTTATGTCTTTATAATTAAATATTTGTTAAAACTATCAGCCCACTCTACTTTTTTCTTTACATCTTGACATCAGAAGGCATTTCCTTTTCAATTAATTGAAGTCATTAAACTGCAAGTAGAATTGGACATGCAAGGCCTAGTAACTGGGTTTCACTTTAAAAATATAGTTTTAACATGAGTAATTAAAGATGTTTTAATTTATGCACATGTACGTTTCAACTTTTTTATAAGACTCCTTAGTTTAGAACTATCTAATTTTACATATAATGCCTAGTAATTTTAATACATTTTCAAGAGTAGATTTGCATTACTATTCTTTAAGAGAACTATTTTATGCCTTTACTTCTGTCAAAACTCAAATCCTTACACTCCTTCTCATTCTCAGTACATGATTTGCTTTTATTCTACTGACAAAACAAAACAAAACAAAAACAAACAAATAGATGACTTCTGGCTCTGGCCAAGATGAGAAAATAGGAATCAGGCTTACCTGCTAGACCCTAGTTACCAAAAAGCAGTCAAAATATAAAAAATAAAAAGTTTTCAAGATAATGGAAATCAAGCAAATAAGTACAATGATCCCTGAGATATCGGAAATCAATCAGGTGAGCTCTACTACTGCCTTAAGAGCGATTCCAGGTTGTGGGTTAGGGAGACAAAGCACAAGGGAACCCAGCACACTTCCTGCACGAAGGAGACAAGAGCTGATAGTCTGGGTAGATGAAGAGAGGTGGATGTCCCGGAGCAGAATACCAGAGAAAAGACATCTGCGTGAAGAGAGCCCCAGAGACCTGCAGAAAATGCTAGAGGAGCAATCAGAGCCTCCAGATGAAGAGACCACCCAAGGCCAGACAAAGAACAATTTCGTAGAGTTAAAGGGAACAGTGCTGGGGCTTATACAGGATCCAGAATAATTCTTGTCCTCACCAGCTAGATAGGAAAATTTCATAATTTATGGTATGCTAGGTAGAATATTCAAGAAGATTGTGCCTCAGCAGGGGGAAATAATTAGCTCAAGGCTAAGTGCTGTTCCATATTTGACTTCAAATAATCATTATAAAATATCTAAAAGGACCAAAATGTTTTTAAGTAATTTAATTACATTTCAAAGCAAAATTCAAGAATATTTAGAGAAATACAAAATACTTAGCTTTCTAAAAGGTAAAATTAACAATGTCTATCATCCTCAAAGAGTACCAGATGTACAAAGAAGCAGGAAGACAAGATATATAATGAATAAGTGATCAAAATACAGATATTAGAATGAGCAGACAGGGAATTAAGAGTTATTATAATTGTATTCTATGTGTAAAAAAACGTTAAAAAGAGACACGAAAGATGTGGAATAACAAGGAACACAGTATGGAGTTCCTCAAAAAATAAAAAATAGAAATGACATATGATGCTATAATTTTACTACTGGCATTAACACAAGGGAAATAAAATCTCTGATTTAAAAAGATATATTAAACCCCCCCCAAAAAAAGATGTATGTTTATCATTATTTATAATAGCTAAGATATGGAAGCAAACCAAGTGTCCACTGATAGATGAATGGATAAAGAAGATACAACACACACACACACCACACAGCACACAATGGAATATTACTTAGTTATATAAAAGAATAAGATCTTGACATTTGAGACAATATGATGAAACTAGAGGGGATTATGCCAAGTGAAGTAAGTCACACAGAGAAAGATAAATGCTATATGTTTCCACTCATATGTAGAATCTAAAAAACAAAACAAACAAATAGCAGAAACAGACCCAGAAACACAGAGAACAAACTGATGGTTGCCAGAAGGGAGGCGTGTGGGAGGATGAGCAAAATGGTGAAGGGGAGTGGGAAATACAGGCTTTCAGTTTTGGGATGGATAAGCCACAGGAATAGAAGGGACTATAGTCAATGGTATTTTAATAGCATTGTTTGGTGACATATAATAGGTACACTGTGAGCATAACAAAATAAATAAACTTGTTGAATCACTATGTTGTTCACCTGAAACAAATGTAATATTGTGTGTCAACCACACTCCAATTAATAAAAAAAAG
Organism: Crocuta crocuta; assembly: GCF_008692635.1. Classification (NCBI taxonomy): domain Eukaryota; kingdom Metazoa; phylum Chordata; class Mammalia; order Carnivora; family Hyaenidae; genus Crocuta; species Crocuta crocuta. The sequence goes on from NW_027528744.1 coordinate 2,080,652, forward strand.
TGAAAAAACTCCACTACAACCACACCCATTACTTTCTATCTTCTCACTATAATTATTTTCTTCAGAGCTCCATCACTGTCTACTCATTTGTTTATTTTTGTCTCTCCTGTTAGATGGCAAGCTTCATGAGAAGAGAGACTTCACTATCTTGTTCACCATTTGTATTTATCATCTAGAACAGTGTTTCAGAGTCAGTAAACACTTAACATATAAAAAAATGTATTGATTGTCATTAATGAATCCACAAGTATCTAATTTATATTAGTGGGTAGCATACTTAAGTGTGAGCTGTTTTATTTTAAAGTATTAGTTTGTTTATAAAGAGCTTTTGATTCCTTTCTTGAAACTTTTCTAAAAATAACTAATTTCCCAGAATATAAGGAAACACTTATTACTTGCCTCTGTGGTATCAGATAATGTGATGGCATCATAATTCTTCCTAATTGTTTGATGGCAATCGTGGGAAAGGAATAGTGGGCTCTAGATATACTTACAATCAGAATAACTCTATCCTGGGTGTATATGACATACATGCTAGTTACCTTACATATGCTATTCCATTTACTCAAAAAGACAACTATGAGCATTTCCATTTCTATTTTGCATATGAAGAAATTTAGTCTTAGTAAATAAAGTTAACTTACCTATTAAAACAGAGAAGATACCTAGATCAGTTTGAAGTTGATCAGACCGGAGTCTGATCAGACCAGGGAAATTTCTATTATTTCACATAGGTTTTTGAGAGACAAAATGTTAGGTGGGTATTCCTCTATGTGTTTAGAGATACATTGTATTTACTCAGTCTTATATTCTTATAACTTTTTTCTTTTTGTTTTGTTTTGTTTTCTGGGTTGGTTTGTTTCTCTCTGTCACCCTTTTTTTCACTTATTCACTCAAGAAATAAAGAGGTACCCTATAAAGGCAAATATATATTTTTTATTAAATCATTTGATGAGATTTTTCACTGATTCACATTTTTTAAAAGTAGAACCAATAAAGGGCCACAAAGACCAGGATTATTGTGTTGATTAGAAACTCCAGTGCTAAGAAATTCAAAATTTCTCATTTATTATTACTTTACACAGCACATTTCCTCTGTTTCACTTAGGGCCTGCTTCATTTATATAACTATGTCATCACTACAGGCAACTGACCAAAAAATTACATTGGGTAAGAAATGGTGGATGTCCCAGAGCTACTTATTTTTAAGAGAGGTCGTTATTTTCATTTATTGCAAAATACGTTTAAAGTCTATATGCTGAGTACCACTTTGTAAGCAAGGCACTTTTTTATTTATGTTGTTTTTGAAATTAACACACACAAAGCAGTGGAATAATCTTCCCATCCCTCCATTCCCGCAAACGTAGAATTACCATCTTACTCTAATATGGAAGCTTAATTACTTTTCCCCCTAAATTACATTACCCTCTTTTTACAAATGGCAATTATTGTACATATCCCTAAATGGAGGCATGTGTTAGCATAGGACCAATAGAAAGGATCAGGTGCATATGCTTAAGTAAAAAACTTTGTCAGAATGAATTTAATATTGATACAGAGTAATGGAGACAGGCAAGGGAAAGCCAAACACCACATGGAGGCCATTTGTTCCTTCAAAGCATGGTGCAGATTCAAACCTTCAGATAAAAATGTACAAGCTGCCAGCTTCAAAGGAGAAGCATTAAAAAATAAAAAAAATTTTAAAAATTGAGAATTGTACCTTGCATACATAAACACTTAGTGTGCACATGTGTGCTGGTACCTCACATTCATAGAGCATATCTGATGTCAAACCATATTATCTTAATAGCTGAATTTGAAGATAATGGTAAAACCTCTGAATTTGTACTGCTTTGTGTACATAAAAAAATTCATAAGGTTCTCTGGAAATCCTGGCATATACAACATTTAACATTATTTACATTTAAGTAGGTAAAATCAAATTGCACAGTTGGTTCATTAGATTTCTCCAAGGCCAGTTGTTTATGTAAGCAATGAATCATTAGTATGCAGTTTCTTCCATAATTATAAGGCTATCAGATAAGAAACCTGCTGCCTAGAACAGATAAAGAAACTTGGAAATAGTCACAGATATAAACCCCAATTCACACTGCTAGAGCATTTAGAAAAGTCTTGCATGAAAATGAATCACTTTACAGAGGCAAACAACAGAAACCCAAACGGAGCAGTAAAAGCCAAGTTAATTTGTTTTTTCTCCTTTTTAAATGGAAAATCAAGCAGGTAAATAAAATAGTGAAGATACTTATTTGAGTTAGCATTTATTTTTCATTTAAAGAATGGATTACAAATTAGAAAACGTCTTTTTCTCAACATAGATGTGTAGATGAAGATGGATCCAAGTAATAATATATCTCCATCCATGATAATAATAATCTAAAATGTTGACACCCTGTATTTTGACCACTATTCCAAACAGAAAGTTTTGGATGATTAGAAACAGACATACCTGCACGTTTGTTGAATTCTGCAAGGAGAAGCTAACTCTACTGATTCTATTTCCTATCGTGTCTCATATATGTCTAATCCAAATACTCATATTTTCAGTGAAATCGTTTTCAGTCCTGTCTATTGATTTTCATATAGCTTCTTCGCATCCCTCTGCTTCACTTCTGCTGGACTGTACCTAATGTCCACATTTGTTGCTTGCTCCTTTACAAACCCACCTCCACCTCTGTAATCCACAGTGCCTCCTCCAGGCAGGATTTCCACTACTTCTTCTCTGCCTCGTGACAAAAAATTGTGACTCCGTACAAATTCTCCATTGTTCCTTCACCTTTTTCTATATATCTCCCTTTGGTTCAGTGTTGAACTCGCTGTGGCCCAAGTCACTGAGTCCTTAACTCTCTTCCCTCTAACAGAGGGTACAGTCCACCTCTCCAGGGCAACAAACGCAAAAAGTTGCCAGTTTCTTGAGAGGTCCTGAGAGGAGAGAAAAGACATTACTTTTGTGAAACATAATATCCGTTTCCTCTTAGAGTTTCCCAATGTTAATTGATTAGAAATGCTGAAAACAGAGTAGAAAAGAAAATTGTGTTTCTTTTTTCACCTAGTATTTTCCAATCGTTTTGAACACAACCATCTTTACTTTTATGTAATATTTCAGAAAAATTTGGGAAATAGATTTTTAAATGATTGATATTACTGTCTTGGATACTCAATATTTTCTTTAATAAATAGCTCTAGGAAATACATCATGCTTTTATCTTTACCCTGTGTTATCTCATCATCCTCAGTGATTTCCACATACATTCAAATTGCCCACCTAAAACCAAGCCTTATAGTTCACCATTTTCCTTTATTCAATTTTTTTTTGTATTCTTCATCAACCTTCTCAAAATGACCATTATCTTTATTTCTTTATCTTAAAACAGGACTTCAAATTCTAAATCTTTCTGTCCACAGCTACAACTTCTTTGACACACCCCTTCTCTGAATATCCAATGAGCATTGCTTTAGCTACTTTAAAGACTCTGGTCATGTTACCCCTTTCATTTAGTCCAATCCATTCAGTGTTTCTGAAGTATGCTGCCCCACTCGAGCTTCATAACTAGTTATTTCAGGGCTGCCCAAGCTCTCTTCAGGGATGCCGTTGTTTCCTGAATCTTTCATAGCTAATCTTCAACTCAACTCCTCTTTTATTTGTCACTTACTTCTTTGCTTCTGTCCCAAATTTATTCTAGAAAAACTGAAAGAATCTTCCAGATGGTGGTCCACTTTACCATGACTGAACTAAGTATTACTAGGGAGTAACTCCACAGCAGTGAGCACACCACTAGACACTGAAATATTCTAGTTTTGGTCATGGCTTACTTGAATAAGTAATGATTTTGGAGCAGAGACATGCTACTCAAAGATAGATCCATCAGAGTTCATGGATTAGAGACCCAGCTACATTAGTAAAAGTACCCCCATACCTTGTTGAAATTATTTACATTACCATTTCTCTCACTTTTTCTGATTTAATTTGAATATCATATTATTTCCTTTTTAAATTTGTGGATTAGAATGAGGAAAGAGAAAAAAAAGAGAGGTAAAATTTTAGAGTCTGATGGAAAGGAGCAACTCAAGAATCTGTGAAGTTCTAAAGAAGTGATTTGGGTAGTCTACAAAATTAGGCTCCTGGAGGGTAAAAGAAATCTGTCTCAGAAATAAAAGCAATCAAAGGGAACTTCAGCTAACCTACAATTATGATAGAACTATTTTTGCTAGTGACTCCTCCCATATGCTATAGAAAAAATCATCTTCTGGGTGTTTTGGGGCCACCTGACAGGAATTGCCAATGTTTTCATCTTTTATAGTTCTGTTTGTACCTCAGTCTTTCCCATTTATTACCAGTGTTTTTCCCAATTCTGGATCCAATCTTACAACTCTTCTCCCTCTTTCTCTTGATGAGTTTATTTAGTCTCATGCCTCAGATAGTACTTTCATCATGATAGGTAACAATGAATTGGCCTAATATCTTCATTACAGTTCTTTTTTTTTTTTACAAACAGTTTATTATCAAATTGGTTTCCATATAACACCCTGTGCTCATCCCCACAAGTGCCCTCCTCCAAGCCCATCTCCCCCATCCCCCACCACATCCATCAGTCCTCTGTTTTTGTCAGCATTCAAGAGTCTCTCATGGTTTGCCTCTTCCCCTTTCCCCCACCATTTCCTCCCTTCTTCTCCCCCATGGTCCTCAGTCTTCATTACAGTTCTAATGTCTGCTTTCCAACTCTAGGATCACGTTATTCCCTCAAAACTAAGTCCCTCTGACCACACCTCTCACGTTGAACTCTCCATTTGTGATAAAGTTATCTTCATTTTTTTAATAGTCTCTCAACTAATCATTCCTGGGCCCTCTTTTACTTTTTCTCTTTCTATCAATGTTATCCAATTTGTCATCAAATTTATCCTCCTTATGGCCCTCCCTTCCTTTATTTTTTTAAACAATGCCATTATCTGTTTTTTATTCTTATCATCTCATATTGATATTATATAAATAGTAATCTAAATAATTTTCCTACTATTATTTTCTTCCATATTATAACCTATCTTGTATTATATTGCCAGATTCATCTGTTTTAAACATCATGACACACCTGTGCTTGAACATCTTCAAAGACATGAAATATAAAACCAATCTTTAACCTTGCATTTGGACCCTTTATAATTTGCCTGTCCTACGTTTTCAAATGTACCCTTCATTATTCCTTACCCCATAAGCTTTCTTTCAGCTAATTCCATTTATTTAATGTCCTTCAATTCTGTCTTGATCATTTTTACCTTACTATGTCTTTCCTCCTCACTACCTTCACTCAATAGCCTAATCCTCTCCTTTCTTAAATATGCAGCCCAAGATTCAAACTTTCCATGAACTTTCTATGACCTCTCTGGGCCACAGTGGACTCAAGTTCTTCTGAATTCTAAAATACTCACGGCTTGTACCATTGGTATGACACTGAATACATATGACTTTGTATGGTTATTTCATTTTACTTTGTGTGTATAAGTCCTTTTTTATTATTTTGTATTCCCCAAAGCCTCTAGCACATGTTAGGTATAAAATAAAGGCCACTTAAATGAATAAATGATATTTAACATCCAAGACCCCTTAAACCAAATCAAAAAGGGTTTGTAAAATTTTAAATACAAAAGTCATTCAGGACTATTTAGTATGGGTGATACTTTAATAAATTATAATTGTATGAAGCATGATAATGTATGTATAACACAGTAACTCAGATTATTAGAGTACTAATTTGAAAACTTATTTGAAACTCCAGATTTTTTAAAAATATTTTTTAAACTTTTTTTTAATGTTTTATTTATTTCTGAGAGGGAGAGAGAGAGACAGAATGAGCAGGGGAGGGTCAGAGAGAGAGGGAGACACAGAATCTGAAAGAAGCTCCAGGCTCTGAGCTAGCTGTCAGCACAGAGCCCGACACGGGGCTCAAACTCGTGGGATCATGACCTGAGCCAAAGTTGGATGCTTAACGGACTGAGCCACCAGGTGCCCCTTGAAACTCCAGACTAAGTGGGGTTCATATTTCCTCATCTCCTCTATAGTTATCATCCAACAAATTTCTATATTAACAAAGTGAATTTCAGTTTCATAAAGAAAAATTCCCCAGTCATATTAACAGAAAAAGAGAAAACACAACTTCAGTAGACATAAGACAAAAGTATACATTTTATTTATTTTTTAAAATGTGTATTTATTTTTGAGAGAGAGAGAGAGAGAGTGCACAAGCAGGGGAGAGGCAGAGAGAGAGAGAAGGAGATGAAGAATCTGAAGCAGGCTCCAGGCTCTGAGTTGTCAGTGCAGAACCTGATATGGAACTCAATCTCACGAACTGTGAGATCATGACCTTATCCAAAGTTGGACATTTAACCAACTGATCTACCCAGGCACCCCCAAAATATACATTTTTAAGGAATACAATAGTCTCATTTAAAACATTGCCTAGGAAGATAAAAATCAATGCTTTTTATTCTTAATCAAAAGCTTTTAAAATATAGGTATATTTTAATGCAGTGATAATCTTAATGTAAAATAAAGAAATATTGAGGTAATTTTTGCCTAAGTGCATGTATAAAGGTGTTCACTACAGAACTGTTTATAAATGATCCAAAACAAGAAATACCATAATGTGTGATAATGGAAAATAGATTAAATAAATTAAGGTATATGTAGATATTAGATGTAATGGAAATGTGGTCACAGAACATATTACATTTCTAAGATATTCTATTGTGATCATGTATTACTTGTACAATTTAAAAAATCAGCTCCATGTACTATTGAGATAAGGAAAATGATTTATATCATATCATACTTTGGAAGTTGCAGGGATAAGTGTTTAAAGAAAATAAGTAACAAATTTTTCTCAGTTTTATATTAATATTGACCCACATATCAGATTAATGTTATTTATTATGAATATAAATTATTAAATAAATTTATGAACTTATGCTTTTCTGAATATCCATAAAGTTCTAAAAATAAGGTTAATATATAAAACACAATATAAATGTTTTTAATTAGAATTCTATTTCTCCTTAGAGAACATAATGCAGGTGTACCACATTGACCTCTATATTAAATCCCATTTAGGGATCCTGGGTTTAAGGGTTTAAATAATTTTATTGTATATAACCCAGATAAATACATGATCAATTCATTATAACAAGATGGACTCTACCAAAAAAGTGATTTAAATAATTTAGTTTATGAATAGGAATCATCCTTGATAAAGCAAATAAAAGTATTATTTCATAATTGTTAATTTTATAAGTTATACACACAAATATAATTGTTACTTCCTATCATGATTATGGTAATAGTAGCATTTGTATCTCGCACTTTACAGTGGAACTAAATATTAAATTTCAAATTTTTAGACCAAATAAAATATCTCATTTTAAAAATTAGTATAATTTATGATGAACTCATCTGAAGACAGCATAGATAAGTATTGCCTTTATATAGTTATCTGCAATACAATAATTTTATAATTTTTTAAAACACAATCTTAAAAAATTAAATTAAAAACCAAAGCATGATCTTCAAATTGTTCCTGTCCAGGTTAGTGATTGTCTACAAGTAAAAATATGTATAAGGCTTGAAATGTTTGTTGTAACCAAACAACTTTTATTCTTTTTGCTAGTGAAAATCTTAGGTACAATCAGTGTAATTTGGGCAAATTAATGTTAAAAATGTTTTCAAGTGTTTGTCACATTACATTAGGTTCTCTACATTTAAAAGCCTGATAAGCAAAAGCAAAAAGAACCAAAAAACAAAAACAGAAAAACACTAGAATGTTTTTGCAAAGCTTTATTCATGAATCAACTCTATTGCATTCACATAGGTGTTTGTTGAAGATTTGTAGATTCTTGGGTAACATTCAAAGTATAGGAAGATAATCTGTGCTGTAAGCTCAGATATCTACTATTTATTAAAGTTCTTTTTTTAATGTTCACTTATTTTTGAGAAGGTGATACAATGAGCGTGAGTAAGGGATGGACAGAGAGAAAGGGATTCACAGAATCTGAAGCAGTCTCCAGCCTCTGAACTATCAGCACAGAGCCCAGTGTGGGACTCGAACCTACGAACTGTGAGATCATGACCTGACCTGAAGCTGAACACTTCACACTTGATGAAGTCCCACTAGTTTATTTTTCTTTTTGTTTCCCTTGCCTCACGAGATACATCTAGAAAGAAATTGCTATGGCTGATGTCAAAGACGTTACCACCTATGCTTCCTCTAGAATTTTTATAGTTTCCCCTCTTATATTTAGATATCTCATCCATTTAATTTATTTTGTATATGTTGTATGAAAGTGGTCCAGTTTTATTCTTTTGCATGTTGCTGTGCAAAGATTAATTGATCATATAGTTGTGGGGTCCTTTCTAGGTCTTCTACTCTTTTCCATTGATCTATGTGTTTTTTGCATATGTGTGTATGTGTGTATGCATGAACGCGCGCACCAAAACCATGCTGTCTTGATCACTACAGTGTTGTAATATAACTTGAAGTCCAGAATTGTGATGCCTCCAGCTTTGCTTTGCTTTCTCAAGATTGCTTTGGCTACTCAGGGTCTTTTGTAGTTCTATACATATTTTAGGATTGTTTGTTCTAGCTCTGTGAAAAATGTTGGTATTTTGATAGGGATTGCACTGAATGTGTAAATTGCTTTGGGTAGTTTAAACATTTTGATAATAATTGTTCTCCTGATCTATGAGAATGGAATGTCTTTCTATTTGTGTCTTCTTCAATTTCTTTCATCAGTGTTTTATAATTTACAGAGTACAGGTCTTTTACCTCTTTGGTTAGTTTTATTCCTAGAATCTTATTGTTTTGGGTACAGTTGTAAATGGGATTGATTCCTTAATTTCTCTCTCTGCCACATAAACTTCCCATATAACCTTTGAACCACGATTAAATCTGAGAGTCGGTACTCTAAGAGAATGTTCTAACAGGATATCTAATCAGAATCTCAGAGGCTAGCTGTAAAATGTGAAATAGATAATTATGAGTTTTAAAAAGGAGAGTTTATAGGAAATTTTCTGTTCCTGAATAAAATAACTTACAAGAAGCAGGCTTCCAACAGGCAGTCCCCTCATTACTTCTTGCCTTTCATTTTGTTCCAGGGAATAGTGGAAGCAGCAGAGTTTGTGGACTCCCACATCAAAGGACTTATAAAGTTATTCAGGTACAATTTTCAATTAAGAAGGTGCATTGCTTAAATACAGTAAACTTTGCTACTGCTAACCTCTGCCCTAAATATTTAACAGATTATTAGCAGCCTAAATCTAAAGGACCTGCTGGGATCCCTGAGTTTTCAAATCTTAAGTGATGGGTAAGAGCCAGTGGATAACTTCAGATTGCATTCAAAGGCAATTGGTTTATTGCGTTAGCCTAATTCTAATTCAATATGCTCTTGTCTGCAAATTATAAAACAAACTACTGTAAGTAAAAGTAGTACAAATTACTGCTATCACTAAGTTATTTTTAAATTAATTTTATCTTATAGAATTATTGCATTCATAATAATGCTATCATTTAGTATAGTACTATATAAGCAGAAATTCTCTTGTTTGCAAGAACCAAATGGAAGCAAAAAAAAAAAAAAGTGGAGCAGGGCGGCAGGTGCTTAGAGCTTTCAGGAAGGGGACAAATGCAAGAATACAGTTGAACAGAAAGGCTTAAAAGAACCTAAGCCAGCACTCTCTGTTATTTTTGCTCCTCTCTGGACATCTCCTTGTCTTTTTTTGCACACTAGCTTCTTTTGCTCATCCCAATTTATGTAATAGAGAATTTAGTTACAACGGCTTCTGAAAAAAATTGATTACTTGTTTTTTTTTCTCTCTGGGTCCTACCATCTTCTTCATAAGTGACAGCTTAATCCATGGGTTATTTAACTTTGTCCAGATATTAGGGTTTGGGAAAGAGACTCTGATTTGTCACTTTTGGACCTAGTATTCACTTCCAGATCTGTGATTGGACGTATAGGCAGGACGCTGAAAGAGGATGGAAATGGAGAGTGGGGAACACATTGTATGAATATGATACAGGATCTCATGCAGGTTGTAAGGAGGTGCAATGATCAAAGAGAAGGAATTACTGGAAGTTTCCTATCACAGACTTGAATTTTCATAGAAAATCCTAGTGACTTTAAAGTAGCTATTGTGTCTAAATTACAGAAACTGATCCTTAAAGGGGTAACATAGCATTGCAGTATTAAGAGGAATCTTTTGTTCAAACTGCTATAAACCAGGTGCTTTATGTACGTTATTCCTTTTTTCCCCTGCAACTCAATCATTACTTCCATTTAACATATTAAAAAACCTGATGTCCATTAAAAAGTAGTAAAAGATGAATCCAGGCATCTAAACCAGGTCTGTCAGAATTAACAAGCCATGCTGACTTCACTACATAATTTATATTGTCTGAGGGCAAGGGCATAATCTGAATATTTGTAACATTATTTTAACAATTAAAATTAGTAGCCACTATACCTAAAAGAATAAATGATCAGAAAATAGGGTGAAACATGATGGCATCATCATTGTCATCATCCAGAAATCTTCTCAATGTTTAAGAGGAAAATGTCTTAAACTGGGGCTCATACCACAATCTCCACCTTTATTCCTTTACTGAGGTCCCTAAGTGTGAGGACAGATTGTTTATTTTGTGGAAGAGGATATGAGAGTAAGTAATCAAAGACTCCTTTAAGGGATAAATCTGGTATTGTAAGAAGTAGATTTGTATGTTAAGGCTGCTTTGCAATGTTCGGTGGCCTAAAAGAATGCAGTGTCCTGAATCCAGTACGTTGTCTTCTTGAGTGACTTGGGTACTAACCAAATTTGTCTTCATTTGTATCCTTACTCTGAGAGCGGGATGTGTGGGTACAAATTTTCCAGGCTGCTATTTTCGGAACATATGGGCAAAGCTGAAATATATGAACATATGTATGTATGTTTGTGTACGTATATGAGCATGTATATTTGTATAAGCAACCACATTTTTATTCTCCCCCTCATTCTCCCGCCCTCTTCTACATTTGGAAGATATTTGAAATAGGGAACATGTGCTTGGTGGGCAGGCAGTATTATTTTATAATGATCAAACAATGATGTGTGTGTGTTGTTTGTGTGTGTGTATCTTCCTTAACAAACCTACAAGCAATTAATCTATTCTGTAGCTAAACAATATTCCATATGAGCTATTCCTATTTTTTTGTATGCATACACTATATACTTCTCACGAAGACACAGATAATTTGCTATAATCTTGTTAGAGAAAATTTTATCTTGAATTATTCTATACACACCAGTCAAATAGGAAATTTGCTAAAATTTTAAAACATACAAGTATTAAAAAGATAATAGCTTGTGGCATTATTTCTGAGCATTTGGTATTAAAGCACAGCCTGTAGAAATGGGGTTTTGTGCATGCGTGAATAAATGTGTGTCCATGAAATATATGGGTCTGTGAGCGTGCGCATGGGAAGAATCTGTGATCTGGGTTCTTACTCATGCTTGTACTTTTTTTGACAAATTTCGGTGGAACATTGATTTTTTTTAAAAATTTTTAAGTGCTTAATTATATTAATCATATCTTATATTTGACAGTGTGCCAAATAACAAAGGTATAAAATTACACAATCTTCCCTAGTAATGTATTCTTTCTGATAATGATCCATGATTCACCATGCCTTCCTTTTTCTGTTTAGTTTCTCTATCCTTTGCATCTAAGACAAATAAAGAAAAATGGCTAAAAATATGGTTGATTTATGATAACTTTAGGCTTGGATGGTCCATTTAAAATCTTTATATCCCAAAAAGGATAGTTGGTCAAATGTTAACCTCAGCAACTTCAGAAAATGGAAAGCTAAATACTAGATGACAAATTAAAAAGAACAAAATGGTACCAAACAACTACAGATTAGAAGCTCTTGATGTTGTTTGTGCATATAAACATAATATGGTATTCTAGTTATCTCATCTGATATAAAAATCTTATCTTTTGTAAGTTGAAAGTTCCAAGGGATTTTTTTCAGATTATGTATTGATTTTGAGAGAGAGAGAGAGAGAGAGAAACTGACAGCTTGTGGTGGAGGGGCAGAGAGAGAGGGAGAAAAAGAATCCTGAGCAGGCTCCGCACTGTCAGTGCAGAGCACTGTGCAGAGTCAGATCCCACAAACAGTGAGATCCTGACTTAAACTGATGTCAAGAGTTAGATGCTTAACCATCGGAGCCACCCAGGTGCCCCAAGATAGGGATTTTTGTCAAGGATAATTCTGACCTGAGGGACACAGTATCTCATTTTTCATTCAGAATGCAGCCATTCTCTAAGCAGGAAGTGTGTCTACACACAACGCAGTATGTATAACATATACGAATGCTTCACAGAATATACCCATTTGTTAGTCATAAATCTTGGGAAAGCGAGGTGAAGAAGAGAGGATAGGAAACGTGCAGGGCAACCCTTCACTCAGTACTACTCCCTGGAAGCTGAAGCTGTCTGGGTAAAGCTATTTTACTCAAAGCTCCTTTTCTCTTTCAGTAAGTCAACATATACTTGATAAGGATTTATCCGACCTCAATTACTGTTCCTTTACTTTGAAAACCTTAACCTGCATCTCTTAAAAACAGCAATCAGAACAAGATTAGTATGTTTTTAACACAGTAATGGCATACATGTCAGCCTGTTACCCAATTTCTATGCTTCCTATTACAGATCTCTTACTACACACTCACAAGCACTGTTTTCCTAAAAGCACCTTTCAAGTACCCTGCCTTTCACTGAAATGTGGCTGCTACTGTGTACTTATTTTAAAAATGGCTTGACAGAATTGCTAATGTTCTCATTCCTTCAGGATATTTCCTAATACTTGTAGCCTTTTCATGTTTCTAATTAGGCCAGTAATGGTCCCTGAAGTTAAACCAATTAAAATTATTTACTGTGACACACAGTGTGGAGATAATTATCTGATATCTGAATCCAACTTCTGCTTACTTCGCAACATTACTTAATAGAAAACAGAGAAACTGATGCCCGTGCTTTCATTTTACTTGTCTACCAAATGTGTTTGCCCTATAGCAAACTGTTTAAATAAAGCATTAAAATCTTTGTGGTGCTAATCAAAATGTTTAAAATCCACTCACACTCCCTTTATAGTTCTGAAAAGCATATAAAACTCTTACACATTACCTTTTACATTATAGTTGCTGACCAATGTAGTATTAGAGGCACATTATATACAGATAATGCAGCTTCTGCAGTTTCTAGTAACTTTACTTTTCTCTCTTCCTCTACTCGTTTTCTCCAATTATTCTTGTTTCTTTTTAACATTTCTCTTTTTTTTTCTCATTTTTGTCGTTTCCCTTTGTCTTGTGCTTTGTTTCAGCATCGTGTGGTTCACCATAAGGGACACAAATCCAGTGGAGTTTGAAATATAAGCTTCATACAACAGAAGGTAATTCTGTATAGTCTAAACCATTATTATAGCATGGAAACGCAAGTTAGGTTTCTTACCATTATATCTTTGCATAGGGCTGGGTGTTTTGGAAGATGGGAGGTTTAAAAAGAGGTTTTACTCAAAGGCAGAAGTCATAGTAACAAGTTCAGTTTATATTTAATGTAAAGCCAAAATCCCTCTAGCAAAAAAAATGCACAGAGCAAGTAAATCATGTCATGAAGCAATGCTTTTCATTAAAAGTTGGCTGGCATTGTGTGGAGAATTTGGACAAATGTAAAGACTAAGCCTGCAAGTTAGGCTTGCATATGCTGTAGTTAAATGCCAAAGTGCAGTCTCATAAAGAATTATAGCTTAGACACTTTTAGAACATTTAGCCCATAATCCCAATGCAAATTATTCTAAGAGAAAATTGAGTTTCATGCCAAAATGCCACCTTGAGACTGGCAGTGTAAAGTTGGACATTAAGCCTGATCTTAGGATGGATTCCTTTACTGTTTCCTGCTTTCTGTTCAAATATTCATGAAAACCAGTACAGATACAGTACAGACACAGACACATTTTCCAAGTCACCATGTGCTTAACTAGAGCCCCTTGGCTATTTGTAATAACTTTACTTTGGAAAAACAGATTGCAACAGGAAGTTAGGCATGCCATTTAATTCAGAACCATAGTCCGTGTGTGGTGTTTGGGAACTTCCGGTTCAGGCCCTAGCTTTGGAATGCTAATGGATCAAATTTGAGAATCCGTGTTTCAAGTGGGATGATCTCAGATGCCCGGTTATTTTTCCCGGCCGGTGGTAGGGAATGCCTGTCTATATAACCCCTATGCTTGGGAAGGCATCAGGTCAGCATGGTGCCAGGAAGGGTAGTGAAGACTTTTCAGAGAGGCTCGATCATTCAAGTATGGGGTGGAGTCCTCTGCACAAGATGGCTTTCCTGTAGCACTGCGTTTAATCCTAGCGGAACTAACATTTGTTTATAATGGTTTATAATCAAAGAAATCTGTGCTCCTTTTCCTGTATCATCATGTATTTTGCACATACCTTCATTAACACAACACACGTTAGCATTCTGATTATTTGTCTTCGTTGGTAAATAAATGTTGCTAAATTTAACTGCAGCCAACAGCATTTCTTCAAGGTTAGTGATTAGAAATCTTCTTGGAATAAGTGGAGATTTGGTAATGAAAATTTTTAAACGGTTTTTTAACATTTATTTATTTTTGAGAGACAGCGAGGCAGGCAAGATCAGGGGAGGGGGAGAGAGAGAGGGAGAGATACAGAATCCAAAGCAGGCTGCAGGCTCTGAGCTTGTTTGTTACCACAGAGCCCAACACGGGGCTCCAACTCCCGTACCACCCAGGTGCCCCAGCTTATGAAAATTTTAAAACCTTGAAATATTAGAAAAGATGACTTTTCCTACTATTTCTACTTAAGTCTGCTGTTATTTTCCTTTGAATTTATTTATGCACAGTATTTTACATTAATGTATCTGATATCTTAAGTGTTTTATTAATACTAGCTTTGTCTTCACAACTGGAAGGACAACATTAGGACTATGGTCCAAGTAAGTTGTGACTTGTAAAGTATTTAACACAAAGAGCATTATGGAATAAATATACTCTTATTAAATTTGAATACATTTTCAGAACTATGAATTCTGTGCTATGAATATAGCTAGGGAATTAGCTAGGGCTAAATAAATAAATTTATCTGGGTTCCATGAGAACATGAGAGTGAAAGGAGGAAACAAATTTACTTTTTTCAAGCTTTAAATATTAATTTGATTCTTCACCTAAATTTTTGAAGTTTGATATACCATTTTAATGGCACCACTCATTTTCATCTTTTCTCTATTTAAAAGCATGAAGGATACTGTAAATAATAGAATTATTTCCCAGACTCTTACCCCTCTACTTTTATGTCTTCACATAATACTCATATACCTAGACATATATTTAAATAACATACAATAATAGTATAACTTTGTACTCACCTTAGAGGCTGGGAGCAGGATGGATTTGGGGGGAAATACTTGCAATAGTGGAAATTAAAATAATGGAAGGAGGAAAGACAAATGTGAAGAGAGGGTGGTTCTGAACGTGTGACTATAAGAAAGAAAGCATTATTAAGACACTAGTACCTACAGTAATGGAACAACACTTTGGAGGCAATAGTAATGCTCTTGTGAGCAAATTTTTAACAATATCCAAGGTTAACGAATATGTGAGCCAATCAAACATTTCTAGACTTTCTTGGGAATGATGCAAGAAAATCGTAAAATATTCAGAATTCAATTTTTCTCGTTTTTATTATTTTAATCTCATAAGAGCCTGCATGCTAGAAATTGCCTGGATAACACATGTTATGAGGACTTCATTGTTGTGGGCTTTCATCTAGCCCAATCTGGACTGTAATTCAGTGTAGTGAAGGGTGGAGGGAGGGAGGAAAAGAATGATAATGTTGCCTTGAAAGAGGCCTAGCCATTTTACTTATGTTAATAGGCAAGATGTGAAAAGTATAGATAAGTAGTCCTATAGGTGGGGAGAAATTAGGCTATCCTGGTCATTTTAGAGTCAATCAGTCAAAAAATATTGATTGAGCACTTTTTCTGTCTCTCAGCACTGGGATGAGGGATAAACGATAATGACAAGAGACCCTCTCCTCAACGAGATTAAATTCTAGGGGAGAGAGAAGAGAATAAACACATCAATAAGAACAATTATATCAGGAATAAATAAATGTGAAAGAAGAAAACGATACAACAAGGTAATGAGGTAGAACCAAAGTTGGGAATTGGAATTTCATTAACTACAGTGGTTGTGACCAAAAGATGAAAGAAAGTTATGTGCCAAGGGCCTCTGAACAGAATAAGTTTGGATAATTTGGCAGTGAGGCCAAAAGGGGCAAGGAAAGGAACAAAAGGGAGGATCTGAGGTATTAGAGACCTAACCAATCTCCAGATCACATGGGACATGAAGACCATGGTAAGGAGCTTGAACTCTTAATATTGTTGTTGTTGCAAAGGAAAGCCACTATAGGATTTGACACACGGGAGTGAAACAATTTGAATTTATTTTTAGATGAAAATCTGAAGCTCATAAAGGATAAATTATATGTAGGCCTTTTAATGTTAAACCAAATGATGAAAATTACAGAGGGAGGGGCGCCTGGGTGGCTTAGTCGGTTGGGCGTCCGACTTTCGCTTAGGTCATGATCTCGCGGTTGATGGGTTCGAGCCCCGCGTCGGGCTCTGTGCTGACTGCCAGCTCAGAGCCTGGAGCCTGTTTCGGAGTCTGTGACTCCCTCTCTCTCTGACCCTCCCCTGCTCACGCTGTCTCTCTCTCTCCTAGAAATGAATAAAAATATTTAAAAAAGAAAGAAAGAAAATTACAGAGGGAAAGCTTCCAATCCTTAAACCAAAAATGACTAAAATAACTTAATTAAAAATTAAGACTCATGGAGCCACTGCTAGTAATGAACAGCTGTGTTAGTTTACTAGGGCTGCCATAGCAAAGTACTATAAACTGGATGGCTTCACAACAGAAATTTATTATCTGTTCAGGAGGTAGAAGTGTGAAAGTGAGGTGGGGGCAGGGGTGGTTTCTTCTGAGGGTTGCGAGGGAACATCTGGCTCAGGTCTTTGCCCTTGTTTTGTAGATGAAATCTTCATTTTCATCCAATGCTCACCTTGTCTGTTTGCCTGTGTCCCAAACCCCCATTTTTATAAGATCACTAGTCATATCGGTTTAGGGATATGGATTCTTCTGGTTTACCTACTCCTACTCCAGAGTGTCCTCATTTTTAACTCATGACATCTGCAGTGACTCTATTTCCAGATAAAATACTGAGATATTAAGGATTAGGACTTCAATATATGAATCTGAGGGACACACAATTCAATTCATAACAATACTTTGTTAAACAAGCTGGAACTGTTAAGATACAAGTAGAAAAACTTTCCTACCTTAAGGACACTTTAAACCCCCTGTGTAGAAATTTCTTCCTTACCTTACCTTTCAGATGAAATTTTCACCTACGTTTTCCTTTTTTTTTTTTAATTTCAATTTCAAGAATAGTATTATTTCAAAAAATAAAACATTTGGTCTCTTAGCACAGTTACATAACTCCTTATATATGCAATGTAAAGATTCTTCCTTCTTATCTTATTATGTCTTTAAGTGAGGACACATGTAGGGAGGAAGTATGAGAAGAGCATTCTCTCTTCCCTAGCTCCAAATCTTACGTGCCCGATTCAATGGCTGCTTTGGGATTCTTTAGTGTTTTACCCAGGTAAGAAGAGGGATTTAGGGCAAAGGGCCTTACAAGAAGACACAACGGTGTAACAGGCTAGAGAAATATTTAAAGTTGACTTTTGATATCCTGGGCTACTTTTGTAAATTTAAAAACATAAATACATAAATAACCCTCTTTGAAAAATTCTAACTGCAATTTTCAAAATGGAGTGATTGGATGACTGTTTATTTTAGGACATGTCTACTCAGTTCTTGCATGTTCCCTACAAAGACTTGTTTTGTTTGAGGCTATTGACCCTTCATGGTTCATGGCTGCCTTGAGTTGAGTTTCATTTCAGATAGCTTTGGGCTTTTTCCTTTGGTTCACATTTAAGTTTGTGGAACCACATAGATTTTCTGTGCAGGCAGTGCTGGGACAGTTTGCTTCCAATTCCATTCATTATTTCTCTGCTCTTGTGACTCAGAGCCACACCGCACCCCACATTTAGATTTCTGAATTATGATTCAGACCCTAGTCCACCATGGCCCCTGTTACAGTGAATATAGTACAAGGAGCGCTCTCAGTAATTGCCGTAAAGCCTTCTCTGTGTATTGTGGAGGATGCATCCTCTACCCATTTCTCTAGGAGAGGGTTTGGCTAACAATTTAAAGGAGGGTGTTGGAAAACTACAACTTTCTCATTATTTTCTGCCAAAAAAAGTACTTCTCTTCCCATTTTCTTTGATGTCAATCATCCACTATTTGCAGATGATAGATGAAGGGTTCATCCCACCCACTGGCATTGGTCTTTGAATATAGGGGAAATGGCACTGGTGTTTGTTCGGTTTTTCCTTGACTGTTGTTCTTGATCTTCATTGTCTCACCTGAAAATGAGGTAAAGGAGTCCCACTGCCATTTGGTTATAGACCTAATAGTAAAATTCAGGTTGCAGGAGGATGAAATCTGTGAGGCTGACAGTTGAAAGCCCTATTAGTTCATTAGGCCCTTATGCCCATGTGTGAAGAAGTCCCCAGGAGGATTCAATGTCCCTCCGTAACTGATAGAAACATCAGACTTGGATATTTTTTGATGCCCTCTGGAGATACATTTACCCCAGACATCCTTATAATTCTCAAAATCAGGGATCTTTTCTAGAACACAGGTGATCTACTGCTTTGGATTTTCCTCTCGGTGCTTTGGAAAGACTTAAGGTAGTGAAAAACTTCTCCTAACAAGGTTTTTACTGTTTTGTTCACAGCCCTTTATCAGCTGGTTCACCACTTTGTTCTCCAATGCTGGACTCCATGGTTTACACCTGTGGCCTGAGAAGACTTACCCTTGGCTGACCCTAGCTAGGTAGCCTCACCTGAAGATGGCTAGAAAAGTGATGCCCTCCATGCAAGTATAGGCAGTAAACCCTAGTGAACAAAACCCAGGCTTCCTTGCTTTGGGATGCTGTTGGGCAACTGTAACTTCAAGTTTTGCTTCTGGATGAAGGTAAGCTTAGACTTTACCTGAGATCATAGTCTCATTTTACCTTCTTTTCCTTTCTTCATTTTCTTCTTTCTCCTGCCAAAAGCTTTTTCTTGAGAACATTTCTCTGTTGAGATGGGAAGATTTTTAACAGTTTATTCCATTTTCATGGTAGTCAAATTTTTCTATTTCTCCTAAAAGTCAGATTTAGTAATTCTTAATTTTCTGAGAAAGTATCTATTTCACTTCACTTTCAAATTTACTGACCTAAATATTTCCATGATACTTTTCTTTTTAATACCTATAACTGCTGTAATTATGTTTCCTTTTTCTCTCTTAAGTTTTGTAAGTCTTCTATTTTTCCTTGATTCTTGAGGTTTTTGCATTTTATTAGGCTTTTCAAAGAAGGGGTTTTGGCTTTATTGATTATATTTTTTGATAGTGGATTTCTATTTCAGGAATAACTTTTTTATTTTCTTTACACTTTTCTAACGTTTTCCCTCATTTTCTCATTTATCTCATGTAAATATCTACATTAATTTTTTTCTGTTCTGTTTTCCCTGCTTTCAATAGGTATGATGTGCTGTTTTTCACTGTTTTCTAAATCTCATCATTTTTTACTTGATACATGAGGTTTTTTTAATTCTTATCATGTATGTTTTTTCATGTTCGATGATTCTTAATCTAATTTGCAGTGGCTTGAGAATACAGTCTGTATTGATCTCAGTTCTTTTAAATTTCTCTGCAATTGCTATTCATCTAGTATATCAAGTTATGTAAATCTTTTCTGTATCTTGGTGGTGGGGATGGGGGTTCAGATAAGGAGAGAAAAGTGTTTGCTCTAGTTGTTGTTTTTATAAGCATATTACATATAGGTTTATTAATCTGTATGGTAGTTCTAACTTTTGGATCTGTTTGATCAATGGATCACTGAGAGAGGTGTGTTAATATCTCCCTATATCATGTTGGATTTAACAATGATTGTCTATCAGTTTTATTGATTGATTGGCTGAGGGTGTTTTGAATATGCATTTTAGGTTCTGTTAGCTCTTGTTTAGTATTTGCTTGATTTTTTTTTTTTTCCCATTTAGCTACTTCTGTTCTTTGTCCTTATATTCTAGATTTGGTGGTTGTTTTTTTGTTTGTTTTCTGTTATCATACGAAGGGTGGGGATAGTGTTTTATCTATCCTCGCAAGCTGCTTTTTTTCCCACTGGAATGTTTGATGTATTACAATTGCTGATGATATATAATTGCTATATGACTTTTATCCTATCACTGTTTTATTTCCCCACTTCTCTAAATATAAGGATTTTTGCCATCTATTGGATTGGTTAAATGTAGGAAATTTTAGTTATTTTGGGTTTTGTTTTTTGTCTTTAATTGGCAATAGTGTCTTTTTATACTGTTTTAGTGCTACCTAACATTATTTAAATAACTGTAAAACAAGTAGCATCCTTCATCAATGCAATATGAGAATGTTAGAGTGTTTTAATGATTATAAATCCCCAGCCAATTTATATAATGCTGCCCAATGTTTTGGTCTTAGATTTTTCAATTCCACAAATAATACTGTCTTAATAGCCAATTTTATCTAGATTTACATTGCTTTCACCCCTTTTTGCATGGTTTTCTGGGATGAATCTCCTTGTTTAACAAATAGAAGAATGTGATTTATTATAAGAAATAAATACTTGGTTTTTGTCCCTGTTTCTGGCACAGAGCTATTAAAACTCTTGGAATTTCTAAGTGACAAAAGCAGTAAAGTTGTCTTGATAGAGCAAATGCTTTTCAACCACAAGTGAGTTTATCTTAATGAATGACTTGTAAAAAGCTTCTAAGATGGGGGCTGGTTGCCAGGGAAACCATCCAGATGATTGGAGAGTGGAAACTTCTGGTCCCACTCCCTCACACCCATGCCCCCACTGGAAGAGCAGAGGAGCTAATGGTTGAATTGACTGCCAAAGACCAATCAATCATGCTTATCCATCATGCTTAAATAACGAAGCATCCATTTAAACACCCAAAGGACTGGGTTCTGAAGAACTTGGGGATTAGTGAACACGTGGAGATGGTTGGGAAGAAGGGTGGATCTGGAAAGGGCAGGGAAATTCTGTGTCCTTTTCTTATTTTGCTCTGCATCTCTTCCATCTGCGTTCTTCTGGGTTATAGCCTTTTATAATACAGCCAGTAGCTCAGATGTCCAAGTAACTTGTAGAACTAAGTTCTTAACCTATGTGATCTGATACTATCATGATGGTTTCAGAATTGAGTTGAACTGTATGACACCCAGCTGGTGTCTTCATGCTAGTGAGGGTCAGTCGTAATTCATTTAGATTTTTATTTTCAGCACTTATTCATGAATCTCTGGAAAAATTCTTAACTATGCCTTTTCAGTGGATTCTGGCAATCTCATTTGGGATATGGGAGATCATCTCACTGTAGTTTTTTGTCTTTTAATCTTTTTTTTTCACATTTTATATCTTCTGTTTCTGTATGTTACATCACAAATTAGATCTTCAATTTCCTTACAATACACTTTCCAATATGCTACTAATATGTATAACTGAATTCTAATATTAAAATGATTTTTTAAAAAATGATTTCACTTCTATAGGTTGAAGTCTATGGTTATTTTGTCAGGGGGCAGGTTATAAATAGAGGAGAGGAAAAATTTATAAAGAAGTTGGTGGTTAAAATGGGCCTTGAAGAATGGCTAGGATATTTTTCTCAGGTTTATACACCTCTTTTTCTTCTGTAATAAAGTTGAAAGATCAGTATAATTAAACAGATAAATGCTTTTTTACCTAAATTGAATAATTAATATGTTACCACATTAGCACACTTAATTTGCTCCCTCCTAAAGCATACACATGCACATGTATACTCAAAATACCTCTCACTAATTCCATATTTATATCCCAAGAAATTCCAGAAGTTAACATTAATACAGTATTTTCTTTACAACCAATATTCAGAATTTTCCAGTTGTATCCAAATTGTAGATTGTAAACTGTTGTATTTCAATCCAAGATCCAATGAAAGATCATATGCTGCGTTTCATTTTCCTTGCTTTTGTGTACTTGAAACTTTAATCTAGAACGGTGTTTTTCACTGGGGCAATTTTATCTTCCAAGATGTGTCATTATTCATACATAATTTAAAATGTGTGGGACGTGTGGATAGAGCTAGTGGCATCTAATGGGTAGAGACTGGAGATGGTGCTAAACATCCTACAGTGTGCAAGACCATCATCTAAAGCAGAGAATTTGCAGTCCAAAATGTCAATAATGCCAAGGTTGAGAAACCCAGTCTACAACTTTTACTTTTTTTCTTCTTCTTCTCATGGCATTGTTATTTTTGAAGCAGCCAGGACAGTTGGCATGTAAAATGTTGTGGAATGTTGAACAGCCTGACTTTGTCTGTTTCTTCATGACTAAATTAAACATTTTGGCAAGAATATCATTTAGTGATCCATGCCTTGTCATTTTTATAGTCTCTCATTCTTCATTATTCTTCTAATACCATTTATAATTTCTTTAATTATATTAAGTACCCTTTTTTTCCATCACATGCCATTTCTTTTTCTTTTTTCTTTTTTTTTTTTTTTCTAGGAGAGAGAGAGAGACAGCGTGAGCAGGGGAGGGTCAGAGAGAGAGGGAGATACAGACTCTGAAATAGGCTCCAAGCTCTGAGCTGGCAGTCAGCACAGAGCCCGACGCCGGGCTCGAACCCACGAACCGCGAGATCATGACCTAAGCGAAAGTCGGACGCTTAACCGACTGTCACCCAGGCGCCCCCATCACATGCCATTTCTTTAGGTCTGAAGTCTTCTGTGGAGTTTGTTGGTTTTGTTTACTTGTTTAAACTGATTCTCAATTGAAATACTATATTACTTGTTTTGAGTTTCTGCAGTGTAACTCTGATTTTTTTACTTGATATGTAGGAATTTTATGACCCCCAACATTAAAGAGGCCTTTTTCACTTTTAATATTCAGAACGTATTTAAATTTTCTACTTTGTTTTTGTTGCCAAATAGTCAATAGGAATTAATGAATCCACACAAGTGATTGCTTACAATTTCTCTAAGAAGACAGGCAAGTACTTATACCATTTTCTTCTCTTTGGCAGGTTTTTGACTACTTTGTTGACAAAGTGTGTTCTCCTTCTGGAGTATAGTACTCTACTGTATTTCCCCCATTTTTTTTTTCTTCCTCTAGTCCCAAGTCTGGATACAGGTGCTAGCTTGATGGATATCGGCATATCTCCCAGGGCAAACACTATTATTTCTTACCTCATTGGTTACGGGCTTTCTTGTTGCCTTGTGCTAGAGAAACTTTACATCTGCATCCATGTTGACTACATGCTAGCTATGGGGCAGAAGGCCCTCATTTCTGCTTCTTAATTAATCCCTTGATATTTGTCATATCAACTCTTTTTCTCCATTGGTGTGCCATTTTCAGCTGGATGCCCAACTGCGTTTTTTGGCTTTCTACAACTTAATCTGAAAAGAGGCAAATTAAATTTTCTTCTGTGAGTTAGGTGGGTAGATATCAAAATGGGGAGTACAGCAGTGAATAAAATCAATATTGTCTGATTGTATGTGCCTTAATGAACAATTGGAGGATACAGATAATAAAGCATTACAAATAGTGCATATTTTAGAACAACGATAGATGTTTGTAGAGAAATAACAGGGTTTTATTAGAATAAAAAAGTAATAAATACCTTTGGGTGGCGGAAGAAGCAGAGGCCTAAGTAAGGAATATATTATTTGAGTAATGGGCGGGGGAGGGAAAAATGGAAAAGTAAAGCCAAAAGGGAAACCTTACTGGATATGAGGAGCTAAAAGAAGGCAGGGAATTGGACTTGACTCTTGAGAGAAGATAATGTTTTAAGGGAAATTAGAGGGCCAAGTGTGTAGGTCCTTGTAAACTACTTAAAGATTTTATAGCTTACTCGAAAAAAAGAAAAGGGGGATGAGTTGGCCAAAAGAGTATTAGAAGCAAGACAGCTCATACTTTCACAAGCTTAATCATACTAATCTTTGTAGCACGAGATTGATGGAGAATAGCAGTAGAATAGAAAACATTTAGTTAGGAAGCTATTGTAATAATCCAAATGAGATCAAATAGCACTTAGATCATGCTAAGATCCTGAGTAAAGGGAAACAGGAAGGGGCAAAATACATTTTAAAGACTGAGTTTGCAATATTTTGGATAGATTAGACTGGGAGACTGGAAAAAAAGAAAACTAAAATTCAAGGATTATAGGTACAGATTCAAGGTGTAACATACTCATAATTGTAATACAATAATGGAACTATATTTATAATAACCTTAAATGATTAAAAGAAACCCACTTTAGGTGATCAAAGAATGATAAAAAGCAAACACCATTTAGAAACACCAGCTACTCTGCTGCGATGACCGTGACCGTGGCTATCACATTTACTGTTTAAATCCCCTGGTGGCTGAGCCCCCAGAAGGAAGCTGGAGCTTCCACCTGTGCTGGAAACTGCTCAAAGAAAAGGCCTCAACCTTTGGCTGCCAAGCCTAGGGCCCCAGGTTTCTGGAGAGGCTGAGGCAGAGCCCAGTTCAAACCAGATCAAGCCCCCACTCCCACGTATCCAGACAGACCAACTGTAAGGAAAACCTGTAGTCACAGAGGGCATGGCCACGTAGAACCAAGAGGGTGAGGGGTCTGCTTACCTCCTACATGCACGTCCCAGTACTTCAGATACCCCCTCCTTGTTCCTACTGGAAGGATCTTGCACTTTTGAAGAACACCCCTAGCCCTGGCCCTCTGGAACCCCCTCACATTTACCCCAGCACTGGTACAGATTCAAGGTGTAACATACTCATAATTGTAATACAATAATGGAACTATATTTATAATAACCTTAAATGATTAAAAGAAACCCACTTTAGGTGATCAAAGAATGGTAAAAAGCAAACACCATTTAGAAAAGCCAGAAAAAGTCAGGAATAGGGACAAAAATAGGAGCACTAGTGGAATGTGAAGTGTCTGGCAGCAATAGGTGGAATAGATATAAAACATAGCCAAATTAGCTTAAATCCTCATATTAAGGTTTATTTACCTCCACACTTAGCACTCAGCATACGTCCATCTTCCAACCAAAAAATTAGGCACTCTAATGGCAAAACAAACAGTTCGAACAGCAAAAGGAGTCAACAGAACCAGTTGAGCTATGACCTAGGTCTTGAAAAAAAGCAGACAGATTTTAAAGGAACTATGATTAATATGCTAAGGGCTCTCCTGGAAAGAATGAACTACATGCCAGAAAAATTGGTAGTGTTATCCTTAATAATGAGAACTAAATAATTAAAATGAAATATTTGACAGGAAAAAAAACAACAACACTGAAAGAGAAATACAGAACACCTCTGATGGGTTTGTCAATAGAGTAGACATAGCTGAGAAAAGAATCTGAGCTTTTAAGTATGTCAATAGAAACTTCTCAAGTTGAAATTCAAAGAGCAAACAATGAGGAGAAAGGATTTAGAGAAAGATAGACTATGCTAACACTAATGAAAAGAAGACTGGAAAGCTATATTAATTCCAGACAAAATAGCCTTCACAACAAAGAATTATCAGGAATAGAGGCATTATATAATAAAGGGGTTAATTGTTCAAGGAGACATCATAATCTGAAGCAGTATGAACTAAAAACGAATATGTATGAACTTAACAGAGCAGTGAGATATATGGAAGAAAAACTGATAAAGCTGAAGGTAGAATAAATGAATCTCCTAATATTATCAGTGGCTTTACTATTTATATTACTAATCAATCCACCAGACATAAAATCAGTAGATCTATAAATGAGAGAACCAATATCCATTAAATTAAGCTAATTGGCATTTATAGACCTCCTTATCACACAAGAGTTGCAGTTCTATAATACTTTTGAACATTCACCAAGGTGGCATTCTAAATTCTAGAACCTTCTAAATCATAGAAGGCACCTTCACAAACTTAAAAGAACAGTAATCATATAACTTAACTTCTTAGACCATGATGTAATTAAACTAAAAATAACTGAAAGCTAGCTGGAAAGTCCCAAATGTTCAGAAAGTAAATAATGGATGGATCAAAGAAGAGGTCTCAAAATAAATTGGAAAATACTTTGAAACAAATAAAAAGAAAAATATAGGGGCGCCTGGGTGGCTTAGTCGGTTAAGCATCCGACTTTCGCTTAGGTCATGATCTCGCGGTTCGTGGGTTCGAGCCCCGCGTCGGGCTCTATGCTGACTGCCAGCTCAGAGCCTGGAGCCTGTTTCAGAGTCTGTAACTCCCTCTCTCTCTGACCCTCCCCTGCTCACTCTCTCTCTCTCTCTCTCTCTCCTAGAAATAAATAAAAATATTAAAAAAAAATAAAAAGAAAAATACAATTTACTAAATACAGGGTATAGTGAAACTTGTCCTTAAAGGGAAACTGATAACACTACATGTATAACAAGAGGAAAGGTCTATAGAAAAGATCTATAAATGCGTAACTTCTCACCTTAAAAAATGAGAAAAAGAAGAGAAATTTAAGTCTAAACCAAGGAGACGGAAAGGAAGAGTTAGCGGCGCCTCGGTGGCTTAGTCAGTTGAGCATCTGCCTTATGCTCAGGTCATGATCTCACAGTTCATGAGTCCAAGCCCCACATCGGGCTCTATGCTGGCAGTTTAGAGCCTGAGCCTGCTTCAAAATCTGTATCTCCCTCTTTGCCTGCTCCTTCCCCACTCCTGCACCCTTGAGAGGTTTCCTCTTTCTCTCTCTTTCTCTCTGTCTCTCTCTCTCTCTCTCTGTCTCTGTCTCTCTCTCTGAAAAGAATGACTCCAGTTTCTGGCATTGGTAGCTGATTGAAATCAAGTGATACTGGCTGATTGGGGGGCCCGGGGGGAGGAGGAATGAAGAACGAAGGAGAAACAAATTGTGGAAAATAAGTCGAAGATTTACCAAAGTCCATGATTATATTAAAAACATGTTTAGTTATGAAAGACGCAAATACTTGAATTTGGGGCTCAGGAGAAATTTTTGGTTGCAGCCATATCATTGGCACTCACTGGCCTACAGACCATCTGTAAGGCATGGAAATGAAGGAGTTCCCTCAAGGGTGAGGAAACGGAGCAGACCATGCGTTGCAATGTCATATGTCCCTAAAATGTCCTGGCAGCATCAAATGAAGAATGGGTATTTTCTCGAGCAACATGGAAGCATTTGGTGGCCTTAGCAGCAAGTAAAATAGTGGGATGATACATGTGCAAAATAGAATATGACTTAAAGGAAGCAGGGAAGGAAGGCAGTGTGAGTAAATGACACCATGAAAATGTTACTTCAACTGTAGCAAAGAGGTACGTTGTAGTTAGAGTTGAATGTAGGGTCTAGGAGGTTTCTGTGTTTCTTTCAGATTGAAATACTCCTTTTCTTGAACGTGTGCAGAAATGACACCTTGAGAAAGGGAAGTTTGAAGGTACAAGAGTAAGTTTCTGACTTGTACTTGGACTATGTTTCTGGTGTTTAAACCTATAGCTTTATACACTAATCCTGAGGTTGATATTTTCTCCATTTCTCCAAAGTCAAGATTGGGCTAATTATTAATTTCTCTAAACTAGTAAGAGGTTGACCCAGAGTTCTAACTGGATCCAATGCCAAAGCCTGTATTTTTTAAAGTACTTCCTACTTATTGCCACTGCTGTTTCCCCTCCCTCCCACCGAATACTTGTAACCACTCTGAACCTGCAACCAAATGAAATAAGTACAATTTCCTTGTGATGGTAAAATACTTAAATCACAATGGAGTTATGCCATGGACAGAGTGGTTTCCAGTTCTGCAACACTGGTCTGTGACTCAAATAGATGAATAGATCTAGACAGCATTCTGTTTGCTTTTATCTTTTCTTTCATACTAACACTGAACACACGATTCTGGCTATCTGAAGCACTTCTTCCTAGTAGTAAGATTACAGCTTTCTTTTTCTTTAACTATGACTTAAATGTTCCTTCCTTAGAGAGCCTGAAGGAGTCCATATCAAGAGTAATACTGAAAATGAGAAACAAAGGTGGGGGTTGACAGTGTCCACAGCCCAAAAACTGTCCAGTGGAGAAACTCCATCTAATCCACAGATAGTGCTCACTGTTTAGGCCCCATTGACTAGCTTGTTTTTTTTCTGTCATGTTCTTGCTTCATGATCCTAACCAAATTAATTAACTACTTTGTGCCAGTTTCTTCACTATAAAATGGAGATAATAATAGAACTTCTTATAAGAGCTTTTATAAATATTAAATGAGCTAATTAATATAAAGTGCTTAGAACAGTGCATGGCACATAAGTGTTCCACAGGGTTAGCTACTAATATTATTAAAGTCCTCTCGATTGTGAGATGGGTTGCATTATTAGGCTTTTAGTGTGATGATGTTAAAACATTTGATCAATCTAATTCCCCTTTGCTTTGGTTCCATATTTACAAAGGAATTTCCCATTGATTGGTTGGCTTTACTTTTTATCTATAGACCAGAAAAGAATGGTCTGGCCCCCTCTGCTTGGTATCTATGACAGTTAGTTTCATTATAAATGAATAAATGAACATCTGTCCATGAGGGGAGATTGTCTGGGTATACTATCCAAACAGAGCCTATTCTGGTTCCCTGTGTCAGTTATTTCTCCATCAATGAAGCTTTATTTAAAGCTTCTTGAGCTTGGGAAATGTAAATATATCCTGATTTTTTTTTTTTTTTTTTTTTTTNCAAGTATATCCTGATATTAATCTGCCTTGGAGGTGTTGAGAAAAGCAGGTTGGACAGCAGATTAGGGACTTTCTGGATGATGAGTCACAGTCTGGGGAGAGAGTGGGCAGCCTTAGGCGAGACAGACAGAATACAATCTTCTTACACCTCCTTATGCAGAGTTTGCTCGTGTGCATTTTTAGAATCCATGCTATTATCTTCATGTTACAGATGGTGATCAGAGAAGCAAAGTAACTGGCTCAAGTTCGCATAAGTGGTAGAGCCTGTACTCAGACTCTGCTTTGACTGACAGCAAAGGCTTTCCACAATATATAACAATATATACACTTGGTTCCAATAACAGTAAATACAAGAATGATCAGAAAATTATCCCTGTGAGGGGAAAAAATTCATTTGAAATATTTGTTTAATAATGAGAGCTCTGTAAAAAGATCTTAGCAAAATCAAAGGAATACTTAAATACGCATTTATGCATACAACTGCTGTCGCGCGCACACACGCGTGCACATTTATGCCCTTAAACAGATTTGCTACTATATTGTTTGTAGTTCTTGATGTTACTATTTTAAACTCAAAAAACTGTGGGCTAATAGATTTAATTGGTGTGTAAGAAGAACATGCTTGGGGTAAATTAAAAAGACATTTCAGAAAATTGTATTTATTTAATGCAGCGTATGGGTTATAGCTTATTTAGGTAACTGAATAACTTGGTCATTCTAAATTTTTTTTTTTCCGTTTCCAACCCTCCACTGAAAAGTTAGGACATTGATAGCTGATTTGGTGTAATTAATAACACAGACCTAAGTGACATGGTTTATAAACTCACTGATAAGATGGTAGCAGCTGAAGTAACCTGATCATGTTGCTGTATGGAGTGTTGTTTGGCTCTTATTTTTTTGCCAAACATCTCAGCTTGAAATGCTTCCTAAAGATTTTAGCCACATTCCTTCCATCACCTGTATATTTGGCTGCCATCTGCACTGTTGAGCTCTGTGGACCTGGTTTCAGGGTTGGCTCAGTTTCTGTCACATCATTACTAATGCTACAAAAATATTAGCAGATTCATCTACATATCCTAGAAGGCTGAGAAAAATACAAGTAGATCAAATTGGAGGTTTACAGCATCGTATAGTAAAGAACAAGGCATATAATTAATAGCTATGAAAGAAAGTGACTGACTGCAAATAAATTCAAGAGACTGTTGAGAAAGTGGGGAAAATGCAATAATGGCTTCTCCCTCCAGCAAATAGGGTTAAGAACAGTAATCTGAAAAACTAAAAATTCAGTTACATGTGATTTTGGAGAGAAATCCACCATTATTAAGGATGCTTATATAAGGATGCCTGGGTGGCTCAGTCAATTAAGCATCCAACTCTTGGTTTCAGCTCAGGTCATAATTTCAGGGTTTGTGAGTTTGAGCCCCGCATTGGACTCTATGCTGACAGCTCAGAGCCTGCTTGGGACTCTCTCTCTCCCTCTCTCTCAGGCCCTCCCCTATTCTCTCTCTGTCTCTCTCTCGCCTTCTCTCTTGCTCTCAAAATAAATAAAATTTTAAAAATTAAAAAAATTTTCTGATTTCTAGTTTCTTTTTCTGCTCCAGGCATAGCTTTTTCAGCAAATTCTAGACTGATGGGATAGTCTTCTATAAGTTCTTCTCTCGTGAGATAATCATCTACTCTGGTTACTCCTTTATTTTCTACTACTTCTGTCTTTAGGTCCTACACTATAAACCTTGCCAGTATTCAGATATTTCTCAAACTTTCCCACTTGGGTTTATTTGTATTCTTGTTCTATGCTATAATCTCATGAACATAGCTTACATTTTTAGTATTACATCAGCTTTTCATAGTTGAGTGCTTAAATAGATACTTACATAGAATCTTGTACAACAGGCTATTCTCTCCATGTACTGTTTTCAGTATGCGTAAGAATAGATTCTTGTCTCCAATACTGTTAAAGAAAATGAGTTATATCCCAATATGAAAAGAAACCAAGAAAATGGTAATGTGTGCTTAAGCAATAATACAGGAAGACATAATGAAGACTATATTAGTAGAAGGAATATTTGCAAATGTAAGCCTTGTTGATTAGTTATAAGACTGCAAATTTCTTAATCTCTTTTCTTGAGTAGTAAAATGGAGAAAATAATGTGAATTCCTATATTTCACCATCTAGATATTTTAGCCATTTTGCTTTATAAACAAACATTTATAAGTAAAGCAAATGTTGCTTAATATCTACTACTGTTCTGATTTCCATTGTCTTAGATTGTAACCATTTTCTATCAAGCCATCTTTCCCTGTAAGAATTCTTTCATGAAGTTTGTAGTAAATATTCTTTTACTAGTGTTCTACTCAATTGAGAAGGAATAGGACAATGTAAAATTTCGATGTCACAGATTTAGATAGGGTAATAAATAAGGTCTCTAAGATAGAGCCTAAGAAACATGCCATTTTCTACCATCATGCCAATTAAATGAGAAAGACAATCACAGAAATAATTTCAGGATCTTAGTTCAAAATTGTATAAATCATATTAAACCTATTCATAGTCCATGAGTTTTAAAAATAGGCATTCCATAATACTATTAAATGAAATGCATTGCCCTGATAAAAGTTCGACATTTCTTTAGGTATTCTGCCAATGTAAGCAAAGACAAGTGATTCTAGTCCTAATGTCAGTCTGCTAATCACCATAGCTAATCACTCCTGGCATTCTCATGGTTCAGTGGCCAGCAATGGAGTAAATGGCCAGTCTTTGGCAGTAAGGAGTTAAATAGCCCTTAGTCCAAACTTTGAAAAAGTTTTGCTCCATGCCCTTTTAGACAATGACTAGCTGTTAAGCTCAAAACTAATTAACATTTCAAAAACTAGTGTTAATCAGTATTAGGAAGACTCTAGGGAAACACTTCCCTGCAGAGACCCCTTTCTTCCTTTGCTTTAAAGCAATAACTTCTAAATTATTACTTTAATTTTAAGTTGTGTTTGGCACATAGTAAACAAACCTAAAAATCACTAAGCTAAAATAAATGGAATCACAGATTTCCTTATTTCTTACTCTTTGTAATAAAGGCAATGTCTTTTGACTTGATAGTACTTGTTTATAGAAACCAACTCTAATATGTGCAATAATCTTCCTCTTTAATATGGGTCTATAAACTCAAAATTGTAGGCTGTAAGAGTGGATACAACTTAATCCCCTATAGCATTATTGTATTACTCCTGGTTTCTGCAGATTTAGAAATAGGGCTTAATTATTGTCCATTTGTTTGAGGTTAAAGTAATTGAATTTAAAATCTCATATTTGACATTGGCCAATTAATTTTACATTTGGAGACACTGAGGTCCACGCTCCGAGAAGTAGCTGTTGATGGACATGTATTGAGAATACAGGTGTTTCCAGGCATATTCTCTATGCTTGTCACTGATGAGAATCTGATCAAGTGATAGTAATAATGTGTCTAAAATTCCAGTTTTGTTTAATTGGGTATGTAAGTAGCAGTAAACTTTTACTTTGTTAAGAATTTCTACATGTAAGACCTTTTTAAGAGATTTTTTTTTTCCCTAGAGGCAATAGGTTTTCTTTTTGGTGATAGATCTGTGTAAGTCTTCTAGGTACTTGGTGGCACATGGGTAGACAACAGGACTTTTTTGGCTCAAATCCTATTTCTCCATTTGATACTTACCTATGTACTTGTAGTTAAGGTCCTCTTGCTAAGATTTTGTTTTCTCACCTATGAAAAGAAGACGTGATCACTCTGAGGCTGAAAGGATACAATATATGTAGTCCTGCCTAGTAAGGGTTTAACAAAGCTCTAAAATAGATAAATATTTAGAATGTAAGGTCAGGACCAATTAGAAAAACGAGCTCCTATCCTGCAACACTGAAGTACTACAGGATGCCTCTGAAACCACTGATACATTTGTGGGGGTACTTATTTGATTTGTGGTGGCTTTGTCAAGGATGCTGCGTGTGACAATACAGATGTGAAGTGATGGGTTCCTTGCTATGTTGGCTTTAAATAATGAAATAAGTGGTTCTAGAAAGTTCATGAGGAAAAAATAACCGGAGAAGAGACCTCAGACTTGTGGCGATTTCAAATAGTCACAGTAAGGGCAAGGAAAGTGATGACTGACAGGTTTATTTTTTTTTCTATCTTACAGGCTGCATCTTACAACCTAAGTAATAAATAAAATCGTGAAGCCTATAATAATTTGAGATTGTGGGAAAAGCAATATTGAAGAATTCAGCTGTGGTCGGCACAATGTGCTCATCTCAAAGCCCTCTGTGAATTGTCCCTCTTCCTGGCAGTCCAAGGCTCTGCCTTGACTTAATTGTAACCTTGAGAGTTGTGCAATAGACTTAGCCTTAATGACATCCAGTCCAGCAAACTTCCAAGAATGTTTGCTTTGGCCACCCAAGCCAAAACACTTTCTCCCAAATCAAACTCCTTACTAACTCAGGGATGGATCTTTAGATTTAAGTGTAGTTAAGGAAAATTCTGATTTTTTTTCCCTCATTCATTGTTTAAACAATTGTCAGTAGCTTTGGATCCCTTCATGAAAAGAAGAGCGACACTCTTCTTCACTACTTCTTCCAGTGATTCTAGTAATTAGAACAGGCAAAACAACAGAAACTGTGAGAAGATATTGTTGTTTTCTGTCTTCATATTTAGTTTTTTGAGGCCTGAAACCCCCTGACATTATCCACCATTCAGTCTCCAGGGCCCAGTATGTGTGGGTGGCAAGCAGCAGTAATTCTATAAATAGTTAAGGTGTCAGTTACCTTTTTTTTAATTTATGCAACCAAAGAGCTTTCAAGGGGTAGATGGACTTTCCATCCATGTGACAATTGAGAGAACCAAGAGACTGGGAATGAAGGGAAGGAATAGTATTTCTAGTTGAAATGGTTCACTTAAATTCCAAAGTGTTGCTGCTTTTAGATAAATTTGCTAACTACCTCATCATCAGGAGGTGAAAGTTGCTCTTTTAGGGGTATTATTTAGGGGGCGGTTGGGTTGTAGAGAAATTCTAAGACTTTAGAAAGAAAGAATGATCAGGTTGTATAAAACTCAGTGCAAGTTGAGGGGAGAAGTATTAAAGTTGGGTAACACTTTCTAAAACATTTTTTAATGTTTGTTTATTTTTGAGAATGAGGGAGAATGAGTTGAGGGAGGAGCAGAGAGAAAGGGAGACTCAGAACCCAAAGCAGGCTCCAGGCTCTGAGCTGTCAGCACAGAGCCTTATGTGGGGCTCTAACCCACGAACCGTGAAATCACAACTTGAGCCGAAGTCAGAAGCTCAACCGACTAAGCCACTCAAGCACCCCAGATAACATTTATTCTTAAAATATAAGTAATTATGTATCTCAAATACTGCCTTTGAGAGAAAGTAAATTACAGGCACATTTATGAATAAAAGGTATGTGTAGTATCATAGGTTGCTAATGAGCATGGTTTCAAATGGATAGGATATAATCCATATAATTTTTCCATTGCTTATCTCAATGGAAAAAATAATAAGAGATTTCTTTCTCTTTCTATATAATATGTACCTGTAATATTTGAAGTTTAGCAGCAAGCATGGTCTACTCTTTTTACATTGGTGAAGAACTCAGACTCTGGAATCAGACTTCCATCTGATTATGAATATTCAACATCAGTGTGCTTCTGTTTCCTCACCTGTAAAACTATGGTAATGATCATTTTAACTTGATAGAATTATGATGATTACAGACGATAAAAGATAGGAAATTCATCCAGTGATGACCAGCACTTTTTTTCTTAAATAGTTTATTGTCAAGTTGGTTTCCAAATAACACCCACTGCTCATCCCCACGAGGGCCCTCCTCCATGCCCATCACTCCCCATCCTCTCCCCGCCACCCGTTATTATTGATAGTATCATTGTTACAAATCAGAAAAATAACTTTAAAAGACTAAAACTGAAGTTGACAAAGATCTGAATGAAAACTATTTTTCAAGTTACTTGTATAATGTGTTAGATCTGACACCTTAGTGAGAACTTCTGATGATTTTTTCTATCTCAAGACCACGTTAATTTTCTTCTTAACATGTCCTACTTAATCATTTACTTTTGGTTTTATTTATTTGTTGATCTTCTACCTCCCTTGTGAGTATGCTAACCTCCATTAGGGTAGGGATAATACCTGTTTTACTCCTAGCAGTGGAGCTCCAGATACCCAATTCTAGCACAGTGTCCATCCCTAGGAAACAGAAAACTAATATTTAAGTCTGTATTATTGGCTTTATGTGATATGACAGTTCAAATGGTTATCAAAAGGTATCTCTTGGTTTGAGCAAACAGAAAGGGGAAAGCATGGTATAGCAGGCATTAGCATAGCTTAGATTCAAGGACTTGCTAATGTCTGTATACTGTCCCTCTTTATCTGTGCTTCTCTTCAACTTTTGAAGTAGCTGGTCCCAGAAGCCGATTCTGTGATTTCCAAGTCTT
Organism: Crocuta crocuta; assembly: GCF_008692635.1. Classification (NCBI taxonomy): domain Eukaryota; kingdom Metazoa; phylum Chordata; class Mammalia; order Carnivora; family Hyaenidae; genus Crocuta; species Crocuta crocuta. Next base: position 2,116,078 of record NW_027528744.1, read on the forward strand.
CTAGTTTGTCAACTAAAGAATTAGATGTCCTGGAGAAAAATGATCAGTCAAGTCTGTGTCACATGCTTAATCCTTGATGAGAGTACAGTATACCCCCTAGACAGCCCCCTATGTGGCTCAGGTCATGATCTCACAAGGCTCTGGCCATTAGCATGGATCCTAGTTGGGATTCTCTCTCTCTCTCTCTCTCTCTCTCTCTCTCTCTCTCTCTCTCTCTGTCTCTGTCTCTCTATCTCTCTCTCTAATAAACTTAAAACCAATAATTATATAGTGGTTCATGTTTTTGAAAGCTACGGTGCTTTTAAATATTTTAGGTCACTTGTTTATGATACAAAGAGAAGCTTTGGTTCCTGTGGTGTGAGTACTTTTAATGTCACATACTTAAGTCCATGGAGATGAGTGTTAACCATTAATAACACCAACCCATTCCTTCACCATGGCAGGAGAGCATTGCTGAATAAAGAAATATAGAGTTAATTGGTGGGGTTAAAGCTGCAGGAAAAGTGGGTAATTGGAAATAAAGGTTATAATCCTATCCTTGAGATCCTTGTTACGGAAACATGCAAGAAACAAACAAATGAAAACTCATTTTTCCACAGCAATTCCTAGCAGAAAACTGGAACAAAACCCCTATATTTAAAATTCCAAAAATACAAAATGGTGTATACAGACTAGATTGCAATATATACTTGTAATTTGGAAAAAGGAACTTGGGAAACTCTCTAAAATCAGATAGTTTCACTGAGTTAGGTTTAAAAGAATTAATGCAATAAGAGACTTACTTGCATTAATTATTTTTATTTTTTATTGACTGATACTCTACCTTCTGTGTGCATGAAATTAATGGATCTGGATAACTAGATTGAGGAACTGGTGATACCTCCTGACATTTCTAGAAAGGTTATTTTCAGAGTTTAAGATGGTTGTCTTTGAACACTGCATGTTTTCACTGAAATTATTTTGGCCTTTGACCTTAGAATATTCATACAAATTTGAGGGTTTTTTTGTACCTGATAACATGTAGCAAAAAGGAGTTATGAGAAGGGAAGTAGACCTGATGTTGTTCCATGAGTCATGAATGGACATGCACAGGGTCGTTAACTGATGAAGAAGTTTCACCAAGGAAAATCTTTGACTGCTTTGATAAATGCAGAAGATGATTAAGTATGTGACATTGTTCCTATTTATTCAGTGCTGAATCAATCAGTGCCCCAAGTCAGCCTGATGCAATGGGCTACTCTAGATGTGGTCCTCTGAATAAGACAGAGTGTTAAAATGAGGTCATGACCACTTTTCATGGTACTTTTTTTTACTTGGCTACATTCCAGCTTCGCTAATTAAAGTCTGTATTTCTAAGACCCCTTTACAGTTTTAATTGGGTATGTTATTTCTTGTGAATTGTATGGAATTGTTATTCACTGTCATAAGCAGTGGCTGTATTTCACCATAGAAGTGGTTGCATTTCATCATAGGGATCAAAGGAAGGGAAACATGAATATAACTTTTTTAAGAGCACTTTGCAATGCTTTGAGCTCTATGGAAGAAAGCATTAAAAAGGAAAATAATGGTGTTCTTAAATTGTAAAGTATTGCCATTATCATTTTTGAAAGAAAACCTGGAGATTGAGAATGTGTTTTCTGGCAAGATTCAGGAAAAATGACTTTATAGTTTCAGAAAAAGGGCATAAATAGGATTATTAATTGCACATTTAATGAAAAACTTTGTTGTCTTTGAAAAGCCTATAACCTATGTCTAGGGAAAATGGTTGGAACTTCTAAGCCTTTCTGATAAGAGATTTTGTGGAATACACTAGTTTCTTATTGCTGAGAAATACTACAACTGCTTCTCAGTTTATATTAGCTAAGGTTTTATTTACAGTTAATTTTCTCTACTTTCTATACAGATTGACAGTCTATAATGAACAAATATACTCTGAGACAAATGATAAATTTTCACATCACACTGAGCCTTTGTTTGGCCTATTTTTAGTTCCCTTAATTGATTGGGTGAGTCACACCTCTTGGAGGGGTGCCCCCACACACATACACATGAATACGTACGAAATGAGAGTCTCTTGAGCACATAGTTGGATGCGGGGAGGGAGAAAAAGAGCGCTATACTACACAGGTAAAACCAATAAAATTCCCAGCAATTTTCCATGTATACCTAATTTTAAGATCAAGAAATTAGGTTAATTGAATAGGATATGGTAAAATAGAATGCCACAGAAGTAGAATTAAAAAGATAGAAACACAAATGGATGAGATGGAAAAATGGTTGTGATTTAAAAACAAAAAACAAAAGACCAAAACAATGATAGTTGACCTGTTTGCTATAGGTATAGTCCTAAGTTGGGTCTGTGCGTTTTAACAATTAACATAAGGAAATATTTTGAAAAATATACTTTAGCTGCATAGTTCAGTTTTTTTCAAAGATAAACCAGAAATTGTGGGTAATACAGAACTGTTTCTTGAAATCATTTGAGATTTCCTCCTGGCTTAGAGAAACACTCTATGATTTAACAACAGCCTCAAAAACACCCATAGAGAAGTCACGGTTTTTTACAGAACTGTTCACTGTAAAGATACTAAGAGTAAATGAGCAGTATTGCACAAGGACACAATCCAGTAAACTTTTGGTCATGGTTATCCGATCTAACATGTAATATAACTCACCTTCGCTCCACACTTGTCTGACTGCTGAGTTCATAATGTTCACTTGATCATACTATTAGATGTGGCAGCATTGGCTCAGCATAATGTTGTTTATTCAGTAACATGAGAATAGTGATCTAGGATAGTGCTGTCTCTGTAAATTTCATGTATGTTTACATATACAAATATTCACATGTATGTACATGCTCAGCATAAGAGAATACCCATTTTCTTTCTCTTGGTACAACTTACAACTTACTACTACTTAAATGAATAAGTGGCACAGAATTGGACTAACCTAAATCCTTGTTTTTTAACACACTGCCATCCATGTTTGGCCTTTGTATGGTCCTATGCAGTTAGTCATTCACTCAGAATTAATGATCACCCCTGAACCCCAAATCTAAAACCTTAAAGATAAGTTTCAATAATGTGTTCTTTTTTTTTTTTTTAATCCATCTCTCACCTTCTTCAGAGGCAGCTAGCTCTGAATATAATAATCTGTGGCCCACTTTTTCTCTCAACTTCACTCAAGTATAATATAACCATATTGTTGCAGTATCTCCTGTTCCCTACACTGTAATATTTTATAGTATAAATACACGACTACTTTTCCTCTTTTCCTGTCTATGGTAGTTTCTAATCTTCTGCTATTAACTGTATTATTACACACATTCCTGTGTTTATCTCCAAGCAAACATATTAGAGTTTCCCTTCAGTAAGTACCTATGAATAGAATTACTGAGTCCTAGGTTATGTTCAACTTAAAAAGGCAAAAAGTCCTTCAATTTACATTCCTACCAGGCATATTTAAAATACTCTCTCAGCCCACATCATCTCTAATAGTATCATAAAACTTATCACTTGCCAAACAAATGAGTGTAAAATGGTATTTAACTTTGGTGACATTTTATTATTTATTACTTAGTAACTTTCAATCTGTTTTCTTCTACTGGAATATAATCTTCATGAAGCCTGGTACTTTGTCTTCCCTATTTTATTCCCAGAACCTGTGATAGTGTCTGGCACATAGACATGCTCAGTGAATAAGTCTTAAAAGACTTACTATGAAGTTATATATAATAGATTACAAAATTGACCTTGGGTACCATATTTATAAGAAAATAAACATATAATTAGAGCATATAGTAAATTTTTAAAAGTATTTATAATGAAAGTTATCACAGTCTACTCGCCTTTCTGAACAGAAAAACAATGCAATCATTTAAATGAAAAATCTTGGTATTGCTAAGATTTAAAACAGAATTTTCCCACGAATCCTCTAAAAAATAACTACAAAACACAAACATACCCATTAAATCAATAAAGAATGTAGAGTTCCTGGCTGGATCTCCAAAGACCTACATTAGCTGCCTCTCAACACAAACTGTTTTAATATCTATTTACATAATAACTTAAAGGCATCTCAGAGTGTTATAGTACTCATTTATCATTACAGACCTAAGTTTATGTTTATCTGAACTTGTATTTATTTTTAATTTTCTAGCAAATAAGTTTTGGTAAGATTTGAATATAGATTGTCCAGGGCAGCGATTGTCAAAGTGTAGTTTAAGGAACTGTAAAGATCTCTCAGACCCTTTCTTTCCCAACCGTATATCTTGGTAGGGCCAGATTTTTTTCCCCCATATACTATATTTAAAGTAACCAAGGCAACAGATTTAATACTAAAGCAGATACGAGAATCTGTCTTTTATAAGCCTGAAATTAAAAACAAAAAAAGGGGGAAATATAAAGGGATGTCACTTTGCTCGCTGTTGTGAGATCAATCCCAACATACGGATCCATGCTGGGCATGCAGGCTGCTTAAGATTCTCTCTCCTTCTCCCTCTGCCCTTCTCCCCCATTCACATACTGTCTTTAAAAAATAAATAAAAATAAAATAATAAAAATGTTTTATTTTCTAATACAGTTAGCATCAATATATGAACACTACCTTAACAAAAGCTCTTTGCCAGTCTCCATATTTAAGAATATTAATGAGTTGCTCTGGGGACCACATTTTTAATAGGTAATTATACAGACCAGAAACATGCTTATACTTAAAAAGAGTCACTGACATAATCATTCATCAAACATTTCTTGACCTGTTACTAAATGTGAGATTCAGTACTAAGCTGTTGGGTTACAGTGTTGAAAAAAATAAATCTAAAATCCTTTCCCTTGTAGAGTACAATTGGCCTAAGCTGGAAATTACAAAGTACTTGAAGAGCTGTGGCTTCACATAAGAAGAGTATGGTCAATATTGTTGTTTAAGTTATAATACTGGTATTATGGAAACATAACTACTGAGTATAGGCATACCTCAGAGACATTGTGGGCTCTGTTCCAAACCACTGCAATAAAATGAGTCAAATGAATCTTTTCATTTTCTAGTGGGAATGAAAGTTAGGTTTACACTATACTGAGGTCTATTAAATGTGTAATAGCATTACGTCTAAAAAATGTACACAATTTAATTAAGAAATCTTTATTGCTAAAAAAAAAATCTGAGCTTTCTGTAAATGGTCATCCCAGATGACAGATCACCATAACACATAGATGAATGATGAAAACTTTGTGTCACATTTTGGTACTTCTTGAAGTATTTCAGAGTCACATAAAGTGAACAGATGCTACTGGAAAAATGATGCTAATAGAGTTGCGTGGGGCAAGGTGGCCACAAACCTTTGATTTAGTTAAAAACCAAAAGAAATAGCAAAAAAGCAGTATCCGTGTAGCACAATCAAGTACAATAAGACCAGGTATACCTACAAAGTAGGCTAGATGAGCATTTGTTTCTTAAAACATATACTTAGGTCTCACATACACGTATAAATTATTTAAAAAAAATTTAAATTGGAGACCATGTGTTTAAAAGCCATCACTTAAAACATAATGCATTAAAATAAATGAAAGTGATTTGGAGAGCCACATAATTTAGAAACAATTTCGAAAAATTGCATGTGAACCAACAATATGCAAAAATGCCCATTTTGTTTAGGTTAGATGTTTAATGGGTGTATTTTCCATAGGTGTAAAGTCAAATATATTATTTCTCATGTATTAATATTTTTGAATGGCAGCTTAGTTCGTTAGCAAAAGGATATTAAATAACATACATTAAAACAACATAATAACCTTATGCCCTATTTTACTCATTAACCTGTTAATGTGTCAGAATACATTTTTTGGCCAAAATTTTTCTGAAAATAAAGATGTATAAAATATTTCTAAGATAGTTCTGAAGCTATAAAATAACTAAATCAGAGAAGGATAGCAAACCACATGTAATGAAAATACACTGGCTGGAAAAATACACCTTTAATTATTTTCTTTAAGCATTAATTAAAATCAACATGCGAATCTTCATAAGCCTGGGCACAATATACTCCTCATACACTCGGATATCTCTGTAATGCTACAGGCCCTTAAGGACACAAACTACAGTGAAGTGCATGTTAACTATAAATTGATGGAGCGTTAGAATCCTGAAGTGAAACCAGAGGAAGCTATAATGCTCACTTCATTACCCTGTTGCCATCTTGGATTTTACATGCTGTTTTATATATTGATTTGGTGCATTTTTACCTCATTGATACAGGCTTTTATACCAAATGCACCTCCTCTTTCTGCTTAGCTATCCTCCTAGGTATTTTTAACTAGAGGTAAAGGTAGTTGTAATGCATTGTCTAATTGTGATGATAATTTTCTTTATGACTGACATCTTTCACTCGGCAAGGGAGTGTAACCACAGGCCCACCATTCATGCTTCTTAAATCATCTCTATACCAAAGAGGAAAAACATGCCCTCAGCATTATGTTTAGAACACCAAAGTATGCATAGCTTTATGCATTTGAAACTATATCGGCAGGTTCATGCTATTTTATTATATACTTGGCTTTCCAGCTTCTTCTTGTTCACTGCAGTGATTGGCTTGTTCCATGGTGCCCACCCCCTTTCTGTCTGGCCTGGTGTCTGAGCCAAGCACTGTGGGCACCCATGGGGTGAACTTGGCAAGAGTGAGACCCAGATGCTGAGCTCTAGCATGTAATTTTCCAGCAACAGCATCTGGGTGTTTGGTTGGCCTTTTATGTGGCTTATGTTGTCTGTCATGGTAGCTGTAGAAAGTCTGTGAACCTGGCACAAGATTTGTCTCCTCGTCTGCAGGTTTGTATCGTCTGTACAAAATGTCATTTCCTATTGATGCTTATTTGGTGCTGTACAGTTAACCTTGGCAATACATCTGGATAAGGAGCTAGAATAAATTCCCTGGCAGTCACCTACACATACAACATTTTTACATCTTTGCCTTCTAACTTCCTACCTAATCCCATGCTATGTATTTTCTACTTAGATTCTATGGTTGCGTGTTCCCTCTTTGTCCCCATTTCTGTTGCGAATCAGAAAGTGTAATAAAATGATTCAGTGGTTGGCACATGTGTGCAGGAGCCGTTTCTCTGTGATTGGGCCCCTAGGGCTCTGGGCTTCTTTTGGTTTCAAGTTCTAATTTTAGACCTGGATGATGAAAATACAATTCATATCTCCTGTGCTATATTCATTATTTGGATAAAAGAACAAGATTATTAATGTGTAAACCTGGTAGGTCTTTTAGAAAGGGCTTTAACACACCATGGATATCTGTCTTTAACATAGTTCTTTGGCAAATAGCAAATATTTTTCCATTTTATGTCTCTACAACATCAGATTCTGTCATTAGAAAAGATACTGTGTTTTTCTTTTGTTTCCTGATTTGCACTCTAAGAATTTTTTTAAACTAATTGTTCTACTAAGAATTTGTAAGATGATAGTTCATTGGGCAACAGTTTTTTACTCTATTCAAACTTACATAGTTTAGTTTCTATTAAACCAGTAAAGGGAATAAAACTCAAATATTAATAGCCATAAGAATTTTTATAAATTTAAGATTGATATTAGAAAAAACATAAAAATATGATAACTAGATTTATTTTGTCTATGATCTAACTTACTAAAGAGCAAAAATAATGTAGGTGCACAGTTGTCCTTGATGTGAAAATGTAACTCCCTATATGGTAAGATATCTGACATCTTTCCTACTGACAAGTGCTTACAGTCCTGTTCATTAATTTTATCACTAACATAAACTTTTAATATGCATATGATCAGAATATAGGACTTCCAGGGCAGCTTAAAGTGACTGTAACCTGTAATTACTGTTCCTGTACTTGATTATAATAATCTGATTGCAATTATTCAGTGATTTTAATACAAGCCTCAAGCTACATAACAATAATTCAAGTTCAGTGATTGGGAACATGTTTCTGTTTGGCTGTGAAATGATGTTTTAATCCATAGTGATTCAACGATCTGAACTATACTTCCATTCAGGTAATTAAGGCACATTTATATTGTCAGATAGAATAACCTTATTTTGAAGTGGATTATTTAATGCAAAAATTTCATCTAAATCAAAATAGATCATTACCATGTATCTAAGAAAACGTAATAAAGCAAAGATTCTTATGGATGGGTAACTTGACCTCTATGACTATGTATCTAAAACTGGCAAATGGAGAAGGAGGGAGGATACAAGGTAGAGACAGTAAAAAGATATATAAGTTATAGCACATTAATGCTACTCTAAATAGAAATAATGAATCAGGGCACTTGAAAGGCTTAAAAGTCAACGAACAGGTATATCTTCTATATAAAAAAAGTTTCTAGATATATCAAAAGTGAAAAAAAAATTGATGCAGGAATTATCTCAAAATATAGGAGGCAAGAATAAATGGCAAGGACAGAAACACCTCTTTATCAGATACATGAAAGGAAACTTCTTTAGCAAAGAATGAATCTTTGGAGAGAAAAAAGGCATTACATACTAGATGTGTGACAATATGCTGACTTCTTGCTCTGGTTTGCATTTGCTTTTTTTTTTTTTAAAGAAAAGTAACAAGCAGTAAATCTTGACTCTAAAACAAGAAATAGGAAACATCAAATAATGCTCCCAGATATTTCAACTTAATCTACTGTTAAAGTTCAAAATGAGAGATACACAGTGCTATAAGAGAGGGATAATAGTTTGAAGATACTACATTGAACTAGAATGTCAAAATTACTGGACTGCCTGAAGGGGTAGATGAGGCAGACCCAATAGACTTCCTTGAAAAATGGATCCCTAAGGCTCTTCAACTCAATCTAACGAGCGACCCAATTTTTTTCTAGAGGTGCTTGAGAATTCCAGGAAACAAAGAAGCAAGGAGACAAAGCACAGTCCTGATTTTTTTAAAGTCCCCAACTGGAGAAATAAAGAATGAGTTATCTGTATGTATACCAAATGAGGTAGATTAATTATAGCATGCAAAGTGTAGGATAAAGTCAATACAAGTGATGTGTTTAAGAGTAAATTCCCAAGGACGACATGTAAAAGAAGGCATCAGTTCTAAACAACTGACCATGATCTACTTGAAGTGATTTTTCACAGTACAGTAGGGATTTGGCATATGATCACCAGATGCAGTTGGCAGTGTTTTTGAGCCACATTCCCAAATGAATTTACTTCCTTTCCCTACCCAGCATAGCTCTGAAGAATGTGATTTACCAGACTTTATATCTTAGTCTAATGTCAAACCATTTCTTGATTAGGAAGAATAAAATAAAGTAGAGACTCACAGCATGATATTTAACCAGTGAATTCTTGTTAGGGTTATATACTTTTCCTGGTTTTGAAGGGTTGGGAGTGGTAAGAGAAAACTCTTTTCTTTCTTAAGCTATTTTGCTATAGCTGGGCAGGGGAAGAATCCCATAGAAGTGAAAAATACTGCTCTAAGCCTGAGAAATGTAAAAAAAAAAAGCTTACAAAATTCAATAGGCAGTGATTTGAATATAAATCTCTTTAATCATGTGGGTACTATTGTTTGTTTTCTTCCCCCATACATGATCTAGAGAGGTCTATGTATTAAAAGATTCTACAGATCTGGATAGAATGTTTCAGTCAATGCAAGCAGCCTATCTTTGAGTTCCACTTGAAACCTAAAAAGAAAAGAAACAAAACAAACCCCAAAACCAAAAATGTTTCAAAACAACTTTTGAGAATATATGAATAATGCATAAATAATGAAGAAAAATATGAAATGATTTTTATGCTTTATGACCTGTAATTTTAATGTCCTGATTTGTCATTACTTTTTAAAGCCAACTTAAAATACTTTCTCTAAGACGTAGAAAAATTGATGATTTACTTCATTAACCAGTTTATGTAGTTGTAGTTTAAGCTTCCAAAATGATGACAACTCAGACTAAGGCCATCGCTTAGCTACCAAAGGAAACTAAGAAAGAATTTAAATACTTCATGATAAATGGTGAGATGATGCAATCAACGAGTAAATGCTAGGGCCCTTGTCAGTAGGTTAAGCCTCCTACTCCTGATTTCAGCCCAGGTCAAGATCTCATAGTTCATGAGATCTAGCCCTACATCTTGCTCTGCACTGATGGTGCAGAGCCTACTCGGGATTCTCTCTCCTTCTCTATCTGCCTCTTCCCTGCTCATTCTCTGTCTCTCTGTGTCTCTGTCTCTTTGTCTCTCTCTCTCTTTGTTTCTGTCTCTGTCTGTCTTCTCAATAAAAATAAATATGTAAATACAAACTTTAAAAGTAAATGCTGATATTCTCCATCATCCTAGATGCCTTCTGTATTTCTGGGATGTAACTTCCTACATGTTGAAGTATATTTTTGTTTGATATTTATATATAATAATCTTTTTTTGAGCTATCAGTTCCACAGTTTGAATTCTGTGTCAATATTGCCCATTGATGCTTTAAGATCAACTTCAATGAGTTGGTGATAAAATTGTGATTATATTCTATGGAAAGCAAACTGTTGCATGAAGATATTTCAAAAACTATAGACAACTATTGAGAAAATTGTCACAAATGTAATCTCAGCCCATAAACATTTAACTGGCTTCTAGAAACATATCACATAATCACAAGAAACTGTCAAATAATAAAACATTTTTACTTAAATTGGATGTGATTTGGTCCACCAAAATGAAGCAATTTTCTAAGATTATGGATTTGGTCAGTGGCAAAACCAAGACAACCCTTATTTATTGTCTATTTAGGATATTTTCCAATGCCTTATTCATGTTTTAACACTAAATGAATTATTCTAAAAATGTTTATTTCATATTGTACTCAAAGCATATAAAATTAATAGGAATGAATCAATGTGACCAGTTCTCTTAACTTGTGTTTCCCTGGAAATAATATGTATATGAAACAGTAGTTTTCTACGCACACACACACACACACACACACACACACACACACAATCTATCTATAACTTATTTCTGAGTGTTTATTGTAATTCTCCAGTTAATTATGAAGTAAAGCTCAGAAAAATTATCTAGTCTTTGCTTACCTTAACATATTTCCCTTTGCTATATAACACAAGGCAGAAAGTCTCCACTACTATAATAATCGCTTAATCTCTTAACAAACCTGTGAGAATCAAGTTATATTAATGGGAAAATCTATTGTATAATTTATCTGGGACTGTTTCTTTAAGATATTCTCATGAAGACCAACATTTGTAACTAAAAAACAAATAAAGGTGCTGAGACCAGTTTACTAATCTTGTTTTGATCTATTTACCATCTGTGAGTACTCTAAATATAAACGTTAGTCTCACCAAAACCATTTTTTCCGCATCCCACTTTAATAGGCTGGCTTTTTATTCATCTGAAGTGGTTTCACTTTTCAATAGTGCATCGAAGTCAATAAAAGAAACGGATATACTGTTCCTACTTTTAAATCTCCGGAGATATTTTTTTTCCAAATCATTAACCAAGGTGAGCATCTCACCACTACTTCCACAATTGCTTTTGCCTAATGACACTTGGTTAATATCTAGCAGAAGAATGCTCCTATCTTCATAATAAACTATTGGTCCCAACTGTATATCATGTAGAAAACCACACTTTGATTGACCACAACCACCACAAATTCACATTGTAACTTCCTTTTTCTGTGTAAGCAGTAGTTGATTATAGAATCATCCATTAGCATCTCTGGCATCACAACATTCAAATAGCCAACTCTATTCTAACCTGTAGATGGTAATTTTAACAATGGTAGTGCAACTGTCTGAGTCTGTTTTTAAAAGTTAGGGTAATCTGTTTGATAGCCAGACAGATCTGCAGTGCTGCATAAAAGTCAAAAGATCTAAATTATAGCCCCTGTTACAGTCCTACAGAAGGTATTTACCTTCAGTATGGCAAGTTGTATTTTTTTTTCATTCATATAATGGATATAAGTGTACTTCAAAAAGTTGGGTGGTGAATTATGTATCATTAAGTTATAAATATTCAAACTGTTTATGAAGTTAAGTATTAGATGTATTACGGATTGCATATGAGTTTAAAAATGCTAAAGAAATAGTAGATGGAGAATATATTCTTAAAAGTGACAGTTCATATTTCAAAGTAAAACAAATTACTTGGAATTTTTTCTGTTAGTAGTAGTATTTTTCCAGGCTTGAATGTAAGCTGAATGCTTTTTGAACACCAACATCTCTCTACTCTTGAAAACTGACTCTTCCACTGGATTGCACAGTCTATAGCATATCCAAACAGTTTATTACAATAAAGGAGAGCAGCTTCATAGTTGAGAATAGTGACTTTTTCAAAGTGTGTTTGCTTAACCAACAGCACAAGTGTCATTTGGGAGCATACTAGAAATAGAACTTCTTGAAACCTATGTAATCAAAAACCATGTGGGTGGGGCCCATCAATTATTTTTACTAGATCTCCATTCTGACAGCTTTGAAGAGTATTGGTTTAAACAAAAGTTGGCAAACATTTTCTCTAAAAGCCAGAGAAGTAGGTCTGTGGGCTTTGTGTGTCATATGGTTTCTAAAGCAATCATAACAATAGGTAAATGAATGCGCATGGCTATATTATAGTAAAACTTTAATTTTTCTTTTCCCTTCTCTCTTCTTTCTTTATTTGTTTTGAGAGACAGAGAGAAAGGGAGGGACAGAGAGAGAAGGAGAGAGAATTCCAAGCAGGCACTGGGCTGTCAGCACAGAGCCCAACATAGGGCTGGAACTCACAAACTGTGAGATCATGACCTGAATTGAAAACAAGAGCCAGAGTCTTAACTGACTGAGCCACCCAGGTGCCCCACAAAAAAACTTTATTTTACAAGAACAGGTGCTAGGTTAAATTTAGCCTATAGGCCACAGTTTGTCAACTCCTAGTTAAGAGAAACATTTTTTTAATTAAAAATTTTTAATGTCTATTTTTGAGAGAAAAACAGACAGATTGAGAGCAGGGGAGGGGTAGAGAGAGAGGGACACAGAATCCCAAGCTGGCTTCAGGCTCTGAGCTGTCAGCACAGTCAGTTGGCAGAGGGTTCCAACTTTCGAACTGCAAGATCATGATTTGAGCCTAAGTCAGATACTGAACCAACTGAGCCATCCAGGCACCCCAGGAGTAACAAAAAAAAATTGTTCTCCATTTGCTAGGCAACTGTTATTAAAACCTAAAAGTCCTGGTGCATATTTATAAATAGCTAAGAACTACATATTAAGAACTATAAATATGTTATAAAATGGTTTGTAAACAAAGGTAAATGACTGGATATTCTATAGCCTTGTTTCATTGATTATTGATTCATAACCCCTACAATTATTTTCTATGTAGTAGAATTGAAACCTATATGAGTATCTATATGGACTCAGTGTTCATTTGCAGAAATGTAACGCAATTTTGAATTACAGGATTAGATTATCTGTAACTGAAATGAAATATTATGAGTGGACATAGTCACTTCTGTCATTAGGTTAAAATATTTTATCAAGTCTCAACAAACAGTAGAGTGGTAAAGAAATGGAGAAATGAAATAAAGTGAGGAGTCTTTGCAAAGATAAATTGATAGTCTTTTTTTTAAGTTGATATATTTATTTTGAATGAGAGAGCACAAGCAGGGGATGAGGGGTTGGGTGAGAGAGGGAGATGGAGAGGGAGACTCCCAAGCAGGCTCTGTGCTTTTAAGGCACAGACTTACAAACTATGAGATCATGACCTGAGCTGAAATCCAGAGTCAGACACTAAACCCACTGAGCCACCCAGGTGCCCCAATGGAAAGAGTCTTAAAGTAGAATTAAACTCTAAACTGTCTTGTTCAATCAGAGCATTACAACCAGGAAGAAGAATGAATCAACCATGGTCATTTTGCCCAGCCTCTGGCCTTGTTTGATTAGCAACATTTTTGAGTCCTGTTTTACCCTAAAGAACATGACAAGGTCACCAATGAAATTCAGAAACGCATCCAGATTTAGTGTTTCTAATATCCAACAGATATTCTTACAATGTAGGAACAAAATATTGTAATTCCTATGAATTCTTGGACTTGCTGAAACCCTAAATTATTCTATGGTTTTTCAACACTTTATTTATGCATTTTAAGTATTAGGACTGAACAAAATATCAAGCAGTTAACATTTTTATATGGTAGAGTTATGATAAAAATTTGAGAACTATTTTATGATATACATAATGAATAATAAATGCATATATTATTACACACCAAATTACTGACAAGATTGGCTATTTCAGTGGATTACAAAATTACATTGGTTAGAAATACTTGATAATAGCAAGGAGGAGAAATAATATAAAATAAACAACAATATAAAATAATATAGTATAATAATATAAAACTATGCCAGATAAAAACCTTGAAAATACTACTTAATTCTTTTAAGTTACTTTTCTTAACTTAAAAACACACAAATCACTAATTTCCCCCATTTAAAAATATTGGCATTTGTTTCATGACAAGTATTCCAGATGTAGAAAAATTTATTTCCTATTGACAGCAGTTGAGTACTTACAAGTGCTGACAAAGGCATTTCAGCTTGGGCATTCAAGTATATATTGCTTCATGTTGAGTTCACTAATATTTTTTTTCTGTTTTACCTAGTCTTGATTTTCTTTTTGAATTAATTTTGGTTTTGTTGACTCTTTTAGAGAAAACATGCTTGCTTTCTCCTTATATTTCTTCTAGCATGTTTCACAGAACCATAGCCTATAGAATGCTGGAAAACACTGAAATGCTGGAAAACAACAGTGAGCATTATTAAATAGAAGATATGACTATTTTATTTTTTTAAATGCTGTCAGCTTGACCAGAAGTACATCCATCAGTTGCCAGTTTATTAATATACCTCCAGATTTGTTTATTGAAACACCACTACTAGTATNCAACAACTCAATGTAAGGAGCTCACAGAGCCAAGAACAAACACTGAAAACATGGGCGTAAGCACAATCATGATTGGCTTATCAGATCATGACTTCCTCTGGCTTATGTGATAATTGTCCTGGTTCCAGGAAATGTCCACCTTGACATGTGACCCTGAGCTTCCACGTATCTTGATTTTTAACTTGATGTCATTGTAGTCTTTCAAATCAGTAATGGCTGTGTATTGATTTTAAGATTTAATCCTCACACAAGGATTATAATACATTTTTCATTTTTTTTGCACCAATTCCTCAACTGCTAATTCTTAAATCTTCAAAATTTAGGAAAATACCAATTTCCCAAAGGCACTGGGAAGAAATTCCCACATGAGGACAGTGTTCAGGCTAATTGTATTATAGTCATATTTATCAGACTCTTGTCTTAGTACTTGTGTGATGAGTGTGCATGCCAGCAGGTTGTCAAACTTCTGTCCCATAGAACAAGGAAAATGGCATTGATAGGATCCCAGTACTTACTAATGCAAATTAAAGCACCAGTCACCATCAGAAAATTACCCCGAGATATTAGCCTCAAAAGTAACAGCTGTCCAATAACCTACCGGCATATTTTTGGGAATGAGAGTAAATGGTTCATGAAAAAGTACACAGCAGTCATTGAGATGAGGAGATAAATGGGTCAATAGTGACAGACTGCAAACAAAAGTTACATCCAATAAGTAATGAAGTGATTCTAACAGTTTACAATAGAAAACATGTGATTCCTTTTATTTTGAACCTCACTCAGTTAACCAGCATGTCAAGTAATGATTTATGTGTGCAAAAGACAAAATACACTGTGAATGATAAAACTGGTGCCAAGAAGCATAATTCAAGAGGAATGCAAATTCCTTTCATTTGTGCAACCATCCCCTGCAGGGTGTGCGTGTGTGTGTGTGTCTAAAGTTGGTAAATTGGTAAATGCCTTCCTTACCTAATTTTATTAAAATAATAAAGTTTTATTGATTTATGTAATTTGCTTAGCTTTGAATTTATTTAGAAAACATAGATGGTTACTATTTCTATTTGTATCTATAATTTGGCATAAAGTTAAATGATACTTAATATTGTTACTAAAGTACAGGAACTCCAGGAAAACAGGCAAATAAACCTTTAACGAAGACTGTCAAAATGAGAAAGACAGATGCAAACAAGGGACCTAGAGACTGATCTAAACTTTATTTATCCTTCTGTGTTACATGTGGCAGTGAAAATATTCTTTAAATGTTTTTTCTTTAGATTCCACAACACTGATAACACACATACTTTGTGCTTAGAAAATAAACAGCTAATTTTTAATAAATACCCACACATTCAACTCTTTGATCTATATGACTGAAGATTCCAGAGGTGATTCAAAGATTAATACTGGCATTTGGCATATTTTTCTCTATGAATTCCTCAAGTTTTTGGTGAGGGCTGAATTTAGTTACCATGTCCTTAGCATATGTTCTTTTGAAGAGCAGCTGTTCTACAGCTTTGTGAAGCAAAAAGCATTAAGACTAATATGGGATCTAAAGCAAGCACAGGGGTGGTCAAATGGTCGGTTATATGTCAATTACAGCAGGTTGGGCAATCTTCCAGTCCATCAGCTCTACAGTGCCCATTAAAGCAAGCATCAATAAGAAACATGCCTCACTTGGCGGCTATAGGCTTTAGCTTAAATTGTGTAAATACTGAGGAAGATCCATCAAGTCAAATTTTTATTTTAAAAAATTGGATTTGAGAAAACAAGACATTGTTTTATATGGCATGATCTACATTAAGTGAGTCAAGGATTGGGCTCACCAATCACGGCATCTAAAAATTACTAATTTTCTAAAATATTTAAGTAGTTTATTTGGCTTAAAAGAGTGACTTTTATTTCCTTTTTATGAATTCTATACACTTAGCTAGTTAGGTAATATAACATGTATATATAATGTATAATAAAACATGCATCTTACAGTTAACGGAAAGTTTTATTTCATTTTTTGAATTTAAAAAACTCACAAATGGCAACTTTTATATTATACAATTAAAGTTCTTTCTTTACTCCTAAATCGAATGTAAAGCAGTTTACCAACTTTGCAGGCATGTACTTTACTGAGATAGCTAATGAGTTGCCACATGGTGGCAACCCATTAGAACATTCTCAGTTGTAGGGATGAGGGATTTGCAGATGAGACAGTTTCACAACATTTTTGATCTAATCGAAAATTGACTCCAATTAATATTTTCTCTAAGGCAAGAGAGAGATTCCACTGAGACATGTACCTTCTTTCACTCAAAGGTAATTATCAAGCTCCGGGAATGATTGGTTTAATAAAATTTCTAGTGATCATATGCCATGTATAACATAAATCAGAAGACTAAGCTTTCCTATAAATACTACCAATACTGAATGAAATATACCTAAACTGCTTTCAGATTTATCTATAATGCATGTCTCAGGTAAGCATTCTGTAAACAAAGCCAGCTGTAGGTGAGGTTTTTTTTTTAAATATTTTTGGAAAAATGTATATAAGTATAAATAAAGACTCATAAGTGATAAGGCACAAACTATGAAGTAAAAGTAAAGATTTTACCATAAATTTTATATGCAAATACAGCATACAGTTCTGTAACTTTGTACATTGAGTTTTTTATTAAAGTAATTTGATCTGGAATTCTTTTCTATTTAGAATCACTGGAAAGAGCACTTGACCTACTGGGAGAGATATTAAAATAGATTCCTATCTGGAGAGAAAATAGAAGGGAATACTTTCTATTCATACTAATCCTGAAAATGTTCCAGGTCACTGACCCACACTGATAGGGTGTACATTAAACTCCACCTATCGTTTCATGATACATTTAATTTCTGGATACTAAATCTTAAAATGTTCCCGTTATAACCTAATACATTGTTTTTTCATCTTTCAAGGGGAAAGAAGATACCATGCAATTCAAGCTTTGTGCACACAAAAATAGAAATACTGGACAATGTATATTGCTTAATGCACCAAATTTTGAATGCCTATGTGGAATTAAATATAATGTTAAATCTCTGCTGCTTAGCTTGGCTTTCAAGCAGCAGAAAGTAAATGCATTTTATTTTTACGAGCTTGGTAAATATCCAGAGAAACATTGAGGTAAGAGACCACACAAAGATTTAAAACTAAGTTTTAATTTTTTCCCTTAATCACTTTTCTGCCATGAATACTGTGCACATGTATTTGCAAGGTACTGTGTAGAAGCATTTCAGTCAAAGATCTGTAATGAAGACTTAATTGAAAAGAATTGTGCATTTTCATTTATTAAGTTACGTATTGTAATATGGGGAAATGAGTATTTCAAATCTTTTTAGGACTTTAATGAGCGCATTTTAAGAGATTAGTAACGCCTCTTCAACTCACCTAACTTCTCAACCCTGCTCTAAAGGAATCACATGAGCACTTGACCTCAGTAAGATTTTAAGAAGAAAAACAAACTTCATAAAATTTAATCACATTAGTTGAAAGCTGGAAGGATGTTTTAATGCTTCTCCTAAGCCACCAAGTTCCATTACCTGAATCCTATCAACATAATCCTTTCTGAGGAAGAAAAGAATGAATCAAATGGAAAAGATTTGTAATTGAATTATCTTCAGTCTCAGGGCCAATTAGAAACATTTTTTATCAGCACACCTAGATATAACCTTGACTGTTTCTAATTAGTCCATCAAGTCAGATAATAAGAAATGCAAGAACATTTTTACAGGGCTGTAAATTGAGAAGAGTTCATATTGTTGATAGCATTTGTATTCTCCATGTATGAATAGACGGGGAAAGAAGAAGGAAAGAAGTGCATTTATAATAGGGTGAAGTGTTAGGACATAAAGTATTTCCATTAGTGAGTAAAGAAGGTCATTCCTTTGCACAGAAAGAATTATAACTGCTGTCTATGCTATATTCTTTTTAAGATATTACCAGGTTTTAGCCAATTGTTCTGTTTGACGAAAAATGAATGTGGTGTGTAGTAGGTATTAAAGTGGAACTATCAGCACAATACAGATTCTTGGCATGATTATCCATAGAACAGATGATAGTAAAAACTGGATTGGGACTGCTGGAATATGTGCATTTCTGAGTTCTGATTAGTTAGAACATTTTTAAATGTTAAAGTCCATTTGAGAAGTGGAATTGAATACAAAAGGAAGCATGCTTAAATCTCTATTCTGATCTTGGGTGTTAAAGACTATAACATTCTTGTTATTTCTTGGAAAATTTGATAAATGAACACCCGGAGTTCTCCTGAAAAGTGGTATTATGGAATTAAGTGGAAAAGGATCGCTGTTGTATGGATTATTGCTTGAGCATGGCATGGGGTATTTTTATTTGATAACTTCCCCCAAATAATAAGTATTTCATAGTTCTGGTTTTAAGAAGTAATGAGTTACATAAAGAGGAAACCTCTCTGAACAGAAATTTTCCTTCTTGGAAATAAGAAATGCGGTGGTTTGATAAGAATAGATTCAAACTATTTTTACAATTAGTATAAGGTTTTCTTTTTATTATTTTCACCAAAAGTTACTTTAAAAACTTACTATAATCCACTTATTTGGGACCTTTTTTTTTTTTCATTCATAGGTTGTCTTTCAAGTAGTGTGTGTGTGTGTGTGTGTGTGTGTGTGTACTGCTTTTTCTAACAGAGGAATAATTGTGAACAGCTTTAAAACAAACTTTATATACCCAATGAGTGAAGTTTTAGTTTCCCCAATGAATACATATCAACTGAATACTTACTAGAGACTAGCCACTTGATGTAGGTGAAATGTAGGTTAAAAAATAGAGCACAGTCACTGCAATCAAGCTTTTGGTTAGATATATTTAGTTTTCTGCCTTAATAGGAGAAACTATGGGAAGGGACAGTATCTTGATAATAATGGCCACTTAGCAATGATTTGGAAAATGAAAGACAAGTTTAGAACAAAGTAACTTTTTCCTATCTCTATAAATTTTAATTTTTAAATACCTACAAATTTAGTTTTTATTATTTATTAAACACATTTTGCCAATTTGGAGATACAATAAAGGAACTTAGGGTGGAAAAGGAATTTTATATCCAATATAAAATATGATACATTTCTAATTTAATGATGAAAGCAAAGTTTGCCTTAAGTGATTTCATAAGATCTTTAACTTTCAAAGTTAGTTATAAAGCTGGAAAGAAAGTAGTCTTAGTGTAAACATACCTGCAATTTGTAGTTATAATTTAGAAAGGATATTCTTACCATAAGAATTTCACCATTTATCACTTTTGGCTTTATGTAAGTTAAATAAATTAAATTATAATGGGTAGAATGAAGAAATACTAACTCTACAGTTCAGTACTGATCTTTATTAACCTATCTTTCAGTGTTATTAGTAACTATATTAAGAATGGGGGTATCATTTTTACTGGTTATCTGTATAGACAGTAGACTGTCTTGAGCATTTTCTTCTTAGGTTTGCATATACAAACTGATTAAGGGTGGGAATAGTAGCAGACAGTTCCCAGTTGCTCCTGTGAATTTGCAATTGAGAGATTGTAATATTAGGTCCTAGCTCTTTTGCTACCAGTGACTCAGAATCATTTAAGAAAAAATGTACCCTTACTGGTCCTTCTTCTTTTTAGAAAGATATAGGTCACATACGATCTCCTGATGTCATTCCCGTGTGTGCAATGTCATATATGTCAATTATGAAATATGACTTCATACTTTGCCCCTAGGGAGAAAGAAAAATTATGCAGACATATAAAACTGAAATACTCCTTTCCAGTCAATAGTCAAGGGTAATTCTTAGGGGCAAGAAAAAGACTGTGAGGAGTTAAATTTGGGTTAAATATCAAACTAAACTTATTAAAGGAAGTCAAATTTGCAATCAGTTGCTTGCTTGACATGGCACCAACTGTAAATTATAAACAATTTTTCTAATAGTTTACGCCACTAGGTATTGTTTTTACAGAGTGAAAATTATCTTTAAAAAATGTAAAGAACTGAAAGAGAAGATTGAATACAGTTAATAAAAAGTTTTGCTTGGATGCTAAGAATTAAACAGGTGTCATTTAGGCATACACTGATTAGTAAGAAAGGAATGGCTAAAATACTAATGATAAATTCTATCCACAACTTAAAATTTGATATCTTTTATTTTAATCTTTTCATTCACAAATCTTTCTTAGTAATAGTCTTAATGAACAGCTTAATATCTCATCTTTGAATACCTGAGCATCAACAGAAGATAGTTTTTTTCCAGATATCCAAAAAGGACAGGTATTTTAAAACTTTAATCATACATTCGCATTTGTTACTGATTTCTTAATGTCCCACAGATGCTGTATTTGAAAGAAGGAACCAGAAAAAAATGAGCTTGGAAAATGTATTTTTTAACCAGTAGAATGTTAATATGCCACTTTTATTTTCTCTATGGACACACTGTAATTAAGTCTTTGCTGCAGTCACACCTTACCTTAAGGTTAGAGGCCCTCCATGTATAGCTAAGGTACGCAGAAACAATATGATGCATAGCAACAGAAAGAAGAAAACCCAGACTCTGCTAAGGATTGTCTCATTCCTCATAATAATTTTATGCTTAATCCTAGTTTTAAAATTTATAATCCTCTCCATTTTGCTTCTTTTTCCAATAAAGATGAGTTTGACATTATTGATGTTCAAAAAAGCCAAAACTAGACATAATATAAGTGAGGTAGATAAGAACTATAGCAATGACCTCATATCTATATAGTTCTTTAGAATAGACAGTGTGCTGTGAAACTCTGGAAAAATGAAAATCCAGATGAAAGGCTAAATAATTTTCCTATTTTAATTAATAATTATTTTACAATTATTTTATGGACTGAAGAAGGTATGCAGTAGAGAGATCTGGTATTGATTTTGAGGAGCGAATTGTAATGATTAATCAGTATAAACCATATATTTTATATCACACGGCAAATCTAGTTTAGGTTAATAAATCCTTTCTATTCAGAAACAACTGTTGCAAATAGGTAATTTTAGATAATAAAACCATGGCCCTGATACCTGTAGTCTTTATAAGACCCCAAATCATGTTGGGGATACTTAATTTCATTTCATTATACATGATCTATTTCACTTGGTTTTATTCTGTAAAGGCAGAAAATGGAACATCTATTTTGGAGAGCATTAAGATCTTTTTTCTCTTAACTTTCAGATGTCAGAGGATAGTACTTGGATTTTACATAGATCTATTTTATTTCTTCAGAATGCAAGCTCTGTTTTCAGATTTAGTCAGAAAAGAGATACACATAAATCTATATGACCAAAAGAGATAAGTAGATCATAAAAAGTCCACACACATCATAACCCTGAACATCTAACATGGAGATAAGGACAGTTACAGATTATTATGGCATGGATAGCTTGATAATCTATGGTGAATCTATGATAAATTTCAAACTATAACAAATACAATGACTCATTTTTTTTAAAAGAAACAAACCACAGAGGCATAAATTTACCCTGAGATTTGTGTCAGTAAGAAACTGAATAGTTCAAAGTCAAACATTATGTGACATGCTTTAGATTGCTCTTATGAAAGGCACTATAGAAATGTCACCCTATTATAACCTACTGTATTTAAGAATTAACTGCAGCCGAACAGCCAGGGAAGATGAATATATACTGATGTGATCATCCCCATCTATTACTCACCAGCAGTTAATACAAAGCACACTTTAGAAAAGAGTCTCTAAGACAAAGAAATAAACACATTGTTAAAAGGGGTGTACTTAATATCAGGATTTCTTTTTATTAATTCTAAGAGACCCTTATACTATAGTATTTTCTCTTTAATAATAGGAGTCTTTCATGTAAATGATGCAATCAGTATGCCACAAGCGAGTTCTTTCTTTAGTGGGAGGAGTTAGCAGCTCCAACATTCAATTGACCTGTTTCCAAATAATCTACAGGAAAAAAATGAAGATTAAGTCCTCTAACAAGAGCAGTTTTCACAGCCTTGCGTACAAAGAGAAGGATTCGGTAAAAAGATGAGAGGGCAAGCCGCATTGTGCTGGCCCACTTAAATCTTATTTCCAATTCACTAAATGTGTTATTTGACTTGGCAAGTGAGCTAGTATGTGTATTAGATCAGCAGGGAGCCTAATCAAGGAGATGCCAAGTTTACTGCAGCCCTTCTGAGCTGCATTAGCCTCAACTACTGACCTTAAGCAAAGTGGGTGGTTGAACCCAAAAGAGAATAGCATTAACTTTTGCTTGAAGTTCAGCCTGATTTGAAGTCTCCTTTTGTGCCTTATCCTCAACACCCCCCCCAAAAAAAAAAGAAGGAAAGAAAGAAAAAGCAAAAAGCATTTAACAGAATTGAATCTAGTCTGCTCAGCACCATCTTCACACGCAAGGCTTCATAGAAGCTTGCCTCCATTAATGCTGACACATGCAAAAGAAATGAAAAGCATTAACTCAGCTGAGGCACTTGATTTTGCAGCTGCAGAACAATTCACTTTGTAACTCAGATGGGGCTTTTCCACCCAGATAAACTAATTTGCTAATTGATACAAAAAGCATTTTCAAATATTAAATAAACTGCAAATAAAGCAAAAAGAACATAAATTACAAGGATGCATGAAAGATCCATAGTTTAGTTTGAACATTTCTAAGAAAAGAAGTGTCGAGAGACCTATCTCCAAAGGTACATTTTACCATGTAGGGCATTCCTAGTATGCATTCTCTGTTTCATGTAATAGATGACATGCATGAGTAAACTCTTCAATTACATTTTGTACCAAGTAAATCACAAAACTTTATAGTTCAGAAAATTGTTATATAATTAATGCAAACAATGGAATTAGCTGTAAAGATGAATTTGTCTTCAATTTGTATGCCCTATTTTAAACGTGGCTATTTTATTTACATACTCAGAGATTTGTGATGCCATTTTTTATACTCCGCTGAAAAACACCTGGGATTCAGTTCCAGGATCATGGACCCACAAGATACACAAGAAAAGTTGTAAAGTTGTAGACTGTAAAATTATAAAATCTCAAAACTGAATGTTTTATAGGATGCTCTAGGCAGCCATTGGCATAACACTATTTTCCAACATAAAATGTAAGATGGGGTTCTTTTTATTGCATCCTTCCTTTTCCATTGTTGGCCCGACTTCCCTCTTCAAATCTGTCTGCAACCTGAAGCCGAGCAAAGCATCATCACCTTCTGGTAACTGTAGAAATTACAATAAAAATCGATGAAGCAAAGCAGTCTTCTCATGGATTTGTCTTTTTGGTGTTTTCGTGATGAGATGACTCGACAAAACTCAGATTTAGCGTTTAGCTAGATGGCCCAGGTTGCAGAGAGATTCTACTGAGGCAATTTGGAAAAAAAATAAATAAAACCAACCTGTCAATTTACACTTCCAGGTAGCATAATTGCCCCCATATCGTATGTATTTAGAAAAAGTGGCTTAAAACAGTTTGACTAGTGTTTGGAAATAGGATGCTTCAATAATTACCATCTCCTTTTAAACTCTGGGATTTCAAAACATTTTCCAAACATTAATTGCAATGGGACCCCTGTGAGGCTGATATTATCATACCTATTTTCCAAGACAGTAAGCAGGTGAACAGGGCCTATTTCCTGCCTTGGCCCATGCCCTTCAGGGCTTGCCCAAGCTCAGAGCTCCCCTAAAAAACCATTGGATCAGCTCCATGAGAGCACAGAGGAAAATGAGAAATGGTCTCTTGGAGATTTAAGGGATTTTGTAAGGTCATGTGTACAAGTGAGTTGTAACTGAAAGTCAAAACCGGAAATCTCCATGTAGAATATCAGATGTACAGGAATACACTGGTGAGAAATGAAATTGGTAGCATAATTTTTAGTAATATTTAATAACCAATGTCTCCCTTTGATTTGAATAAAAATGATAAATTTTTCACAGGCAGCACATATAAGTGGCAACCAAGGAGCAACAGTGGATTTCAGCATTGACTTTTAGAAATTGAAAAAGAGACAACAACAACCTAATTTGAAGTAGAGACTTGATTTTGCCCCTACATCAGGTTGTGGTTTAAAGAAGAGGCATATTCAGAAGGTAGAATGAGGGGTTAAAAGTCACACCAAACATGCTGCAAAGGCCTGTGGGCATCTCAACCTTTTTTTCTTTAATTGGGAGAAGAAGAGCTTTTGACTAAAGACTAAGTTCTACAATGTAGGCCGGTAGCCCAACTGGGAAATACTCTTGATTTGAACAGTGTGCAGCAGTTCTATTCTGAACTCTTTATATAGATTCTCTTTCAGTACTGGGGCACCTATTTTAAGGCAAAAAGGGTATTTTACTAATTTCTTTAATGAAGCTTTGACTGCAAGCAATACTTGGAGTTGGTAATCATCTGCTGGTTCCTTTCCCCTTCTGCACCACAGGAATAAGGGCAGTTTCACAGCTGGTTGTCAGCACAGGTCTTCCTACTAACACCAATTATTGATTTTTAAAAGGCCTACACTATTAGTACCCTGCTACATGTCTTCACACACAATATGTGTTTTAAAAATTCCTTTTTAAAAAATATAAAATCTAAGTCTAACCTTCCTATCATCAGTGTGCTTGCTCTTTACATTTTATCTTAAATCTTCACAGGAAAGCAAACCAGGAATCTCTCTCTCTTTTTTTTCCTCCCCCCCCCTTTTTTTTCCCTCCTGGTCTAATTTAGAAGCAGAGATGCTTGGCCATATGATCTCTCTGGCAGGTATCATGTTAGGAAAAAGCAAATGGTGGTCAGTGAAGAGAGAATAAAAGGACACAATTAGAAACTTTCGGTTCCTCTATCCCCTTTTCCCTGCCTTGATTTCATGCTATCCCAATCTAGCTGAAGCCTCTCATAAAAACCCACCTGGCCTCATTCTCACGAGGATGGCTGCTTTTGCATAGGGCCTTCATCCCAAATTGTACTTTTCTCTTGCCGTTGCAGGTTCCCAATGGTTTTTTCTAGGAATTCTTTAAAAATAAACTATATACATTTTAGTCACTCTAATGATCCATCTTGTTTCTAAATAATTAGGTCTGAGAATATTCTTTTTTAGCAGTATAATATAGGTGTCTCACTCTGCTAAGGTTGCCAGAACAAAGTACCACCAACTGAATGCTGAAATAACAGCAATGTCCTGTCTTTCTGTTTTTGAGGTCGGAGGTCTGATATCAAAGGGTCAGCAAGCTTGATTCCTTCTGAGGTCTCCCAGTGAGAATCTGTGCATGCCTCTCTCCAACTTCTGGTAGCTAGCTGGCAATTTTTGGCATTCCTTAGCTTATAGATTTATCTCCCAGATAGAAATTCATATATACATAGTTTCTCCCTGTGTGTGTGTATTCAACCTACCCCTTTTTAAATGATATAGTTAGGGGCACCTGGGTGGCTCAGTCATTTCAGTGTCTGACTAACTCAGGTCATGATCTCACAGTTTGTGGGTTCAAGCCCGGCATCGGGCTCTGTTGCTGACAGCTCAGAACCTGAAGCTTGCTTCAGATTTTGTGTCTTCTCTCTCTGCCCTTCCCCTGATCTCACTCTCTCTCTCTCTCTATCACACACACACACACACTCTCTCTCTCTCTTTCTCTCTCTCTCTCAAAAATAAATAAATAAACATTAAAAAAATTTTAAAGGACATAGTCTTTGGATTAGGGCCCTCTCCAATGACATCATCTTAGCTTCATTGTCTGCCACAACTTTACTTCAAATAGGGTCACATTCACAGGTACTGTAAATTAGGTCTTAAACATATTTGAGGGGGCATATCTCAAACCAAAATGGTTTTTGTTAAATATCTTTACATGTGTCACTACTAAATAATGCCAATGCCTCAGCAAAGGAAAAAAAATGAAAACATTAATTACCTTCTACATGGGTAGTTCACAGGAATTGATAAATATAAAAAAATCAAATGTCATGAGGATGCCAGAAATTTGGATGCCAGAGAATCAAGTTAATACACTTTAATATGTATTAAATGAATACCTGAAGTATGACCCAAATTCTGATAGATGTTTTTCAGCACCAAATTCAATATAAAAACTAAACATACATTTTCTTGAGCAACTAATATGCACCCTATTGCTACTGGGCATTAGAATTCTAAAGATAAGTGAGAAATGTTTTACTCCAGACAACTGAGTCAGGAGGTGAGAGGTATAAACAGATCATTGGAATTTCTAGGGCATCATAAAAGAAAGACCTAGAAATGGGGGGAAGAAAAGGTAGGAGTCAACTCAGCTTGAGTAACTGCCTCACAGTTGTGAGGAAGTTTCCTGAAGTAAGTGAGCAAATGTCTTTATTAAAGAACAAATCTGGACAGCCTCACCCAACAGGAGGGCTGCCAAGAGCAACAGTAACAGTGGGTGCATACTTCATATATCTAATATATATTTTTTAATATAACTTATTGTCAAGTTGGCTAACATACAGTGCATACAGTGCACTCTTGGTTTTGGGGGTAGATTCCCATGACTCATTGTTTGTATACAACACCCAGTGCTCATCCCACCAGTGCCCTCCTCTGCCCATCACCCATTTCCCGTCTCCTGCACTCTTCCATCCACCCTCAGTTTGTTCTCTGTATTTAAGAGTCTCTTAAGGTTTGCCTCCCTCTCTGTTTTTAACTATTCTTTCCCTTTTTCTTGCACATGGTCTTCTGTTAAGTTTCTCAAGATCCACGTATGAGTAAAAATATATAATATCTGTCCTTCTCTTAGTGATTTACTTCAGTTAGCATAATACCTCCAGTTCCATCCATGCTGCTCCAAATGGCAAGATTTCATTCTTTCTCATTGTCAAGTAATATCCCTTTGTATATATAAACCACATCTTCTTTACCCACTGATCAGTTGATGGACATTTGGGCTTTTTCCAAAATTTGGCTATGTTGACAGCACTGCTGTAAACATTGGGGTACACATGCCCCTATGTATCAGCATTCCTGTATCCTTTGGATAAATTTCTAGTAGTGCTACTGCTGGGTCATAGATGACTTCTATTGTTAATTTTTTGAGGAACCTCCACACTGTTTTCCAGAGCAGCTGCACCAGTTTGCACTCCCACCAACAGTGCAAGAGGGTCCCCATTTTTCTGCATCCTCACCAGCTTCTATAGTTTCTTGAGTTGTTCATTTTAGCCACTCTGATCAGTGTGAGGTAGTATCTCAGTGTGGTTTTGATTTGTATTTCCCTGATGAGGAGGGATGCTGAGCCTCTTCTCATGTGTCTGTTGGCCATCTGGATATCTTCTTTGGAAAAGTGTCTATTGATGCCTTCTGCCCATTTCTTCATTGGATTATTTGTTTTTTGGGTGTTGAGTTTGGTAAGTCCTTTATAGATTTTAGATATTAACCCTTTATCCAATATGTCATTTGCAAATATCTTCCCCCATTCCATCGGCTGTCTTTTAGTTTTGCTGATTGTTTCCTTTGCAGTGTAGAAGCTTTTTATATCCAATTTTTCAAAATGATCAATTAACAAACTACTAGTTAAAATATATTTTAATTTTTACCTAGCCAAGTATAACTTTTGAACAACAAAATATAAAATAATTGTATGATTGTGACTTTTTGATATGAATGGAATAAGAAAAATAGGAAACATGACAGAATTTCATTATTGCCAGTATTTAGGTCTGCTGTTGAACTGGTGACAGTTGAACAAATATTAAGAGACTTACTTAATTCAGAAATATACATGTATGTATTTTGTATAATTTTCTTCACTTTCATTTCAGTAAAGTTAATTTTGTTTCCGTTGAGATTCTCAGATTGTGTGAACAAATTTGCTCTTTTTTTTTTTAATGTTTTATTTATTTCTAGGAGAGAGAGAGAGAGACAGCGTGAGCAGAGGAGGGTCAGAGAGAGAGGGAGTCACAGACTGAAACAGGCTCCAGGCTCTGAGCTGGCAGTCAGCACAGAGCCCGACGCGGGGCTTGAACCCACGAACCGCGAGATCATGACCTAAGCGAAAGTCAGACGCTTAACCGACTAAGCCACCCAGGCGCCCCAAATTTGCTCTTAAGAATTTAACTTTTTCAGAGGCACTTGAGTGGTTCAGTGTTTTAGACATCAGTCTCTTGACTTTGGCTTAGGTTATGATCTCACAGTTTGTGAGTTTGAGTCCTGCATAGAGCTCTATGTGGAGCCTGCTTAGGATTCTCTCTCTCCCTCTGTCTCTCTCTCTCTCTCTCTCTGCCCCTCTGATCTCTCGCTATTGTTCTCTCTCTCTCTCTCTCTCTCTCTCAAAAAATAAGTGCTTGAAAAAATTTTGAAAACAACTTAACTTTTTCAGTGCATCTCAGACCTTGTTATAATGAAACAGCATTTACTCTACATTATCATCTGTGCCAGAATATGAGAGCAACTCTGACATTTATTTTCTTTCAAAATATAGATAAGTAATCATACGGATAAGTATTCTGTAAGATGCTAAATAGAAACTTACTTAAAATGGCAAAATATTAGTCTTTTATTTTTCTGTCCCTTACTTGACTTCACAATAGTGATTTTAATGGCATTTTTTTTTTGCAAATTCTAAAAGGCAATAGAAACAAATAAAAAATAAAAAAAACAATATGCACATTTTATCAGACTTTGAAAAACATTGGCAATCTCACTAGCGGCAAACTACAACATCAAACCTCCAACACATCTGGATACTGGGTTTTCAGTAGCAGTTGGATGTTTGAATATTTTTTCTTCACACTTTCTTCTTTAGTTTTGGCTTAGTGCAGACACAAACTGCAAAGAATTAATAGTTTCCTTGATTTGCAAATTTTTTACTCAGTAATTTTCCTGGAAAATGTCCCCAGGCTTGGTGGTCTGATCCTTTGAAATCTCTAAAGGAGCTTAGATAGAAGTAACCATCAATGTGAAATCACAAAAACAAAACTGATTGTTAATGCCCACCCACAAAGGTAATTCCCTGGCTCATTTCCCTGACATGGTACTAAAATATCAATCTATGTAGATTTACTATAGATGCAACCATTGCTTTAGTCTTAAGAGGGAATTAATCTTTACTGTAGGAGGAGTTGAGTCATCATATTATTTTGTTGGTAATCTAGTAGTGAAATACAGAGCACGTGGAAATAATACGGGCTTCTGAATCTTCTGCTTAGATACATAGCTCACATGAGCATATCAAGTGAATTAATGTTACTCATAATTATATCAATCAAAGTAGATTTTGTGATTCTGAAATTCCTCAGTGTGTTGTGTAACATAATGCTGCTGGAACGTCAGTGCCATCTCCCCTGCTCGCTCAAGAAACCAGCCATGAAACACATGCTCTGGGGACCTGAGTGGAGCTTATTAGACTATAACTTCTGCACAAGGAGTTCTATCTTGAACACATCCAAGATTATTACCGCAAAAGTCTTATTGTTTGAATAATGAGTGTGTTGACCATTTAATTTGACAGTCTTTGTCATAATTTATTAAAGGCAAATTAGCATAGTTCAGGTCACCAAAGGGAAACTATTAAAGCATAAATGTTTTCATTTCTTCTGATCGCATGTTTTCTTATGCTATACATTGCTTGAGTACTTAATTAAGAGCGATGCCTTCCTCCAACTCTAGATCTAGAGTGCAAGCGTTCCCTCGTCCCTTGTTTCTTTGATTTATAAAGTAGGATATAGTCCTGGATTGCCTTATCTTAAAATCAGCATCAACACATAGCTCTCAGTGGTTTATAACAAAGATTTCACTACATGCAGTAAAAATGTATCAGGGAAATTTTCTCTTTTCAAAAACTGAAACTTTATCTCTTTCTCTCTTCCTCCCTCCTTCCCTCTTCCCTTCTAAATTAAGATTATATTTTATTATTTTAGAAAGTTTCATAACCTAAGTATACCTAACATTAAATTAAGGTATTTATTTTATATTTTATCTACTAAAATGTCTACAACATTTTTTGAAAAAAAAAAAAAACAACTAAGATACCTATCCCTTATGTAAAATTAGAAGCTGTAGGTATATAAAATAATGTAACATTTCATTTTGTAGTTGAAATTTTTGAGCTGATTATAGATGCACATGTGATTTTTCCAAATTAATCTTCTTTTTTCCCCAAAATAAAAGAAATAGTTGAGATCCTGTGTACTCCTTACCTACTTCCTGCCAATGATAAACTATAGTATGAAACCAAATCAGGATAATAATGTTGATATAACTCAGTAGTCTTATCCAGCTTTCCCAGTTTCACTTGTATCTCTTTGTGTGCAGTGTGTTTAGCTGTGTATGTTTTTACTACAGTAACTTTTATTTTTTATTTAAAAAATTTTTTTTTACATCTGTTTA
This sequence comes from Crocuta crocuta, assembly GCF_008692635.1. Classification (NCBI taxonomy): domain Eukaryota; kingdom Metazoa; phylum Chordata; class Mammalia; order Carnivora; family Hyaenidae; genus Crocuta; species Crocuta crocuta. The sequence goes on from NW_027528744.1 coordinate 2,147,315, forward strand.
TTTTTGAGAGACAGAGTGAAACAGAGCGTGAGCAGGGAAGGGGCAGAGAGAGGAGACACAGAATCCGAAGCAAGTTCCAGGCTCTGAGCAAGCATTCAGCACAGACCCTGACATGGGGGTCAAAACCACGAACTGTGAGATCATACCCTGAGCCAAGGTCAGACACTTAACCAACTGAACCACCCAGGTTCCCCTATAGTAACTTTTAATTTAAAATTAATTTGAACATGTCAGTATTTTCAGTTTTAAACACCTATGCCTAACAGGTATTTATGGGTTAGATGACATATAGTTACTCTGAAAAAATACACAAAATACTTACTGAAAAATACATTTTTCTTCTAGAATTATAACCAAAGTGCATTTCACATTTTTAAGCCTGGTTCAGTATTACTGGCAAGTAGTTCGGAAAGATAACTGTTGTTGCCCAAAATGAAGAAGATCGTTAAAAATGAGCATAGAGAAACTTTTTTTTTTTTTTCCATCTGAAAGCACATCCTGGTTTTAAATCAGAGATTCAAAAGAGGTTAAGAAATATGATTCCATTTTCAGTGTTTAGGGCATCAGCTCATTAAGAGTAATAGAGCAGGCTTCCAATTTGAAAAAGGCACAGACTCAAATGTGTAATGATTTCACTTTCAAATTTCTTTTATCTCCACTGCTTCTATTTCAACAAATACAAGTGCTTCAGATATAATAAGACTAATGAGCATTGCAGATGATTACAAAAATATAATACTTCCTAAGGCATAATGATATCTTTTTACCCAAATTTTAAAAAAAAGGAAGTTTCCCTTGTTAGAGTCTTCATTGCCTGAATACGACCTCAGTTAAAACTAAAAACTCAATTTTTGAACACATCTAGAAGAAAGTGTTTTGTGAGCAGAACTCTTGAGCTTGTATGAGAAGTTTTATTCACTTTAGCAAAGACTATGTAGGTGCTATAGGATTAAATCCTTAAAATAAAATGTGCCAAAATGGGTCATTTGAAATCACTGCCTCATTGCAGCTTGGAGTTGGCATTTTGCTGATCAGCTCACCGTGTACTCTTGGGTACTTTCTCTATAAAGTAGTTACAAGTCCAGCCTTTCGATGTTATAGTTGGATGCACCATATAAAAGGGCCATTTTCTAATAAGTACCTTACTTGTTTCGGAGCCAGAGTGCAAAAGCTCTTTTCATCAGTTAGTTTTGAAACAGCAAGGGGGGCAATGTATCAGTTTGTTTGAAATACACATTGTGCTTTTTACATAGACATAGTGACAGAAATCAGGAAAGAATTTACAACCAAAGTGATGCAATATAATTTAAAAAAACAAAAATTGTGCCTAATCTGACCCACAAAATGAGACATCTGCAAACTGCTATAGCATTTGTGTCATGAAGAGCATCTCCAGAGTTTTGTCATGTAATTCAGAGCTGTTTTTGGCTCTCTTTCATTTTGGTTTGAAGACAGATTGTTTTACAAGGTACATCAGCCTTCAGGGAACACCATTTTCCTACC
>NW_027528744.1:2149695-2235159 GCF_008692635.1 Crocuta crocuta
CCCATGGTCCCCCAACCCCTCCAACACCACAAATTTAACTTCTTAAACTGTTTATCTTTGATCAAAAATACATTACTTAGGGCACTAAGTAAACCGCCTAACAATTTGTCATAGAAATTACTGCCTTCCTGTGACTATTTTTAGTGTTTTTTTTTAAACATTTACTTGGCAATTGGTAATGAGAGCTGATAACCCTGCCATTTGTTTTTTATTTTTGTAATGATCTCAGAAAAACGTTTTGAAATATGAACTGCTCTTTAATGTAATGGATAAACTACTATGCTGCCAGGAATTATACCCAACTTCCTCCCCCAATCATCCTGGGAACTGAAACAGCAACCACAATACACACACATAATGCAGGAAATGATACAGAACACATGCATTACATTGCTGTGGTGATATGTTTACCAAGAAGGGCCACTTTAGCATTAATAAGTCTCCAGAAATCCTAAATCAGGAAGATTCAGTATATGGAAATAATGGTAGAAGAATATGGTCCATTGTAAAGTATTTTGCTTTTTGAAAGAGTCTGAGAGCCACCTATTAAATAATGAATTTTATTTAAAATAATACTTAGAAATGTGGAAGGGAAAACAGCTTCAGTATAAAACTATTCCATTTCATTCTTTGGTGGCAAGCAAAATCATTTTAAGCCCTATATACATTTTGAATACTTGCATTAATCATAAATACAGCTTTACTTTTATATTAATATTTGTTTGGTTTGGATATTACAATCTATATAGTAAAATAGTCAATGGAAAGCTTTTGTTTATAGTTGCTCTTTTTGAATATCAACATTAGAGAAGTTACATCTTTGTACACATTACCTGTCTGTTCCCCAATTCACTATGCTGAATATATTTTCATTCGTGTGTGTGTGTGTGTGTATGTGTGTTTACTATTATTTTGAAAATGCATTGCATTGCCTCTCATGTTTGGAATAGTCTTAAAAAATGAGGTAATCAATTCCATTTTCTACTATATTAGATATGCATCTAGAACATACAGAACAAGTTCTGACTACTATTTATGGACTGCACAATGGATAACTTTAATTTACCAACAAAGATGGTCTTGATCTTTAACAATGAATATATGATAATTCGTATCCTCTGTTTTTTAATCTTACTTGATTTCTTAATACAGGAATAAGAATAATTCTATTGTTGGTGGAAAAAAATCAGTTTTATTTCTTCTGTTATCAATCTTACCACAAATCTGATTGTTTTTAAAAAGACAACATCCTTAGGGCATTTCATGTTCCATGCTGTGCTTCCCAAATCCTATGCCCCATAAAAAAAAATGGCATTTAAAGAGAAAAGAAATGGAAACTAAACAATATTTCAGAAATCCATAGGTTCAAGATTCTGTCAAGTCCTTTATGATGAGAATTGCCTTTTGAAGGTTTAAACTGAGAATGTTGGAACATGTCTCCACCTTCTGTTTGCTCTTTCCCATGTCTGCTTGAGAGTCCGATGTCCTCTGCTACTAACATTATGAACCAAGCTAAGAATCCCCCAGATCTTCTCGAACTGTTAACTATTAAGATAGGTTATAACTGTGACCAGATCTCTTTTTTAAATACTTTATTATATTATTAAATGCAAAATTGGATATATATATTCCCTGATTTTATATATATATACTGCATATATATGTGTGCTAAGCAGTTACATATTCCTGATTGTCTCACTCCATAAAGAATGGTAAAATTACTTCGGACAATTCTCAAGGTCGGTTTCTTGATGGAGAGAGGGTGCAAGTGTAAAATCTTACTTCTTTTTACTCCAAACACTGTCACAGAAACAAGTCCTGTCCTTCATGATTCCTCCTTGAACCCAGAGTGTGTGGGTTGTTACTGAAACAAAATTAAGAGCAGTTGCAATTTAAAGATGTGAAACATGGCTTTTGAATCACCCCCTGAAACAGCATTAAAGCTAGTAATCATTTCTTTAAATGTTATACTCTTACTTGGCTTGAGTATATAGTTTGAGAAGCAAAAGATGAAGTACAGAATTTCAATAATGTAAAAACTAGATAAATCATATGACAAAAGAAAATAAAAACATTCCCATATAGCCTCTATTAACTCAAATTGGTACAAAAAAAAAAAGTGTACACCCAGAAAGCAATTTTGTCATAATTTATAAATGTCAAAATTTAACAAAATTAAAGGAATATATTTGTAGAAACTAAATATCACAATGCTTTGCCAATTTTCCTAATGTTTAGGAAGTAGACAGAACATATGGATGACAATTACTTCTTAAAATTCTAATATAAGCTGTAAGGAGATAATTCTATATAATAAAAGTGGAATTTTGTTCTTAACTCAATGTTCTTATTCTCTCACATCCTCTGCAATTTCAAAAATAAAATAATGCTTAAAACAGAAAACCAAATTTAAAATAATTATTTATCATAAACACCTGGTAGCTGTCAGATATTTTCAAAAGCAAAGGCTGTGAATTAATATAAACAATATTTGATGAACAATGCTATGACAGGAGATGTTTCCTACGGATCCATTAAAATCCATTAAATTTTGATTTTTCAAGGATTATATTGATTTTATATCATTTTTTATGTGTAAGGCTTGTTATGAAAAAACAATAAATGGAAGTGGGCTGCAAGGAAATTACGTTCTGCATATATTGTCCCCTTCTATTAAAAACAAGGGCCATTGAAGATATTTGTGTATTAGACCAGCCTTCATTCTATTAGAAACAAAAAGCTGTGGGGTTCTTAGGTGACTCAGTCAGATAAGCATTCAGCCCAGGTCGTGATCTCATGGTTTGTGAATTCAAACCCTGCATCAGGCTCTGCACTGACAGTGCAGAAAGTTGAAAATAAAAAATTTTTCTTGATCAGTTAAAACTGTACTCTAATTAAAACTGTCTGCTTTTCTCCAAAATAAAATGTTTGCATCCCATTGACTCTTATATAATGCACTTCCTATTATTCTCTGTTAACAGCTGCACTTCAAGGTACATGAGAAGGCACATGGTCTTTTCACCTGCTCACTAGTTATACGACTCAATTTGATTTTGGGGAATCCCCACAAGAACCTATGTAAAATAATGTTTAATAGCACTTGACCCAAACTTGGTTTTTACAAGATGACTATTATGATTCCCTTCTTGACGTATAGTCAGAGATCCCGTCATAGTTTCAATCTGCTTGTTACCTCCATTTGTTCCTCTGGGTCAGATTGCTTAACCATACAAAGTGCAAGTTCTTGGATGAGTGTTTCTGTGTATTTATAGGAGTTTTATGCTTCTTAAATCCAGCACTCCTATGATTAATAATTATAGTATCTACCGTAAATACTTGTATAGGCCCAGTGCTATAGTTACATGGATATCGATATTTCTCTTCTCTTTAATGAAACTAAGACTCAGAAGCTATATCTCCTAGTTGGAGAGTTACAGAGTCAAAATTCAAAGTCTGTTGGATTTCAAACCCTATACTTTTCTGCATGTGACATATTGACCCCTTTGGTATATTAGCCCTTGTACCTCACATTGTAAATCTACAAAAAGTTCAAATATTCTAAATTAGACTTACAATGTCTTACTATTGACTTCCGTTTCTTTGCTGGTATAGATTGTTCTAAAGTTTTTCTTGAAATGCAAATTTGTTGGCTTTTTTGCATTGATAATCTTTTATTTCATAGGAACAATGAGGGATTATATGAGTTATTCTAAAAGAATAAATCTTCTGTATCTTAAAACATCTCCTTTAAACATTAACTTTGTTCTATTATTTATGAATATTTTTTTAGTTCAAGGAATATTTAAAGATATCAAAATGTAAGTAAAGAGGAAGTGTTCTTTTCCCACTGTAGTCCATTTTGAAAGTGATGAAGTAAAATAATTATAGGACTGAAATGAATATTAACTTTAGAACTTTGAAGAAGAGCTAGCAGTGGAGATAATTATTTTCAGTCTACTTTCCCAGGGATAGGTCTTAATTCTTTCAGCAAAATCTAAGTCAACGGATCATGGTAAGATGACTGGCTGGGGATGGACAGGGAGTTGCCTAAGGTACCTTAGTTGGTGACAAGTGTAATGGTTACCAGCTGTTATTTNAAAAGAAGGAAGGTAAACATCACCAGAAGATACCATGATGGACATCAAAACAGAGTCTCATTTGTTTCAGAATTTGGATGTCAAAACATTTTAGTTAAACGACTATGCTTGTATATTTGTTATGTTTACTATAAATTATTGAAATGTTGTCAAACCTCAGGCAGATAATTTAAAGAAAACTATAACTACCCCTTAGACTATAAGCTTCTCTGTAACAGGGATCCTTGTCTTTTTCGTTTATTAATGTGTCTAACGTGTCTGGACCAACTCTGTATTATAGGAAGTATTTGATAAATATTTTATGCCTGAATCATTTCATAATATCCTAATACTGAATTCTGGGCTCAGCAGAGAAATTCAGGAGAAAACTAAGTTTTCGGTTTTGTTGTGTTTTTAATATGTAGGTGTTTTATGTGAAAATTTAATTTTAATTTGTATTAGTTTTAATGTCATGTGAATTAAAGCAATCCTACCATAGGGGCTTTGTGCTGCTTTTGTAAGTTGACCCTAGAATCAAATTGCATACGTTACTACCTTTGCATCACCACTTACTAACTTTATGATCTTGGGAAATTGGCTTACTAGATGTATGGCTTTGTTTCCTTTCTGTATGACATACACATAATTAATGGTATCTCATAAAGTCATTGTGAGAACTGTATATTCAAGAGGATATTAGGTTTTAAAACGTGTGTTCCAATCATTATATAAAATGGATATTTATTCAATGATGTAAAAATGCAGTGCCTACATATAGATAGGCCGTGGGTAAATTACTGAATTATAGGATCTCCCGGGTTTTAATCATCTTAAAAATATTTCCAGTATCTTTGTTTTTGGAATTGAAATGCACATATTGGTCCCTCTTTTGTAATGTATATTTCACAAAAGTATGCATTAAGCCAATATTGGCTTAAATTATTCACATGCACTAAACAGAATAGCTAGACAGCTAAGAGATAATAATTATAGAGCCTTTTCTGTATCCCAGATACTGCGCTCAGTGCTCAAATGACAAAGTTCTGATGAGGACACAAAGGGTCACAAGAATGACATTCTAGGGAAGAAGGAAGTCCCCATAGAAGTAGGGTCCAAGTACAAAATCACAGGTGTTTATTGCAGCAATCATTATTTTGTGAAGTTTTGAGCTGGTTTAAAGGGAATATGAAATTATAGTTTCTTGATTTAATAATAATCCTTGGGTATGTATATATGCCAAGACCTGAGAAGAAGAGACCCTGAGATGTAGAGTATGATTATCTTGATAGGTAATGGCATACCTTGTGTTTAGTTTGCAAGCAAAGTTAGAAACATAAAAAAAAAGTCTGATGACTTTAAATTATTTGATCACGCTCTCTCTCTCCCTATTTCTCCCCCTCTCTCTCAATGAGGGTATAGCTGGAAATGGTTCTATTACTAGAAACACTTAGAGCAAGAATACAGTTCCTGACAACTTACATTTGATTTATTCAACAAACATATACACAGAAGCAGCTTCCTGGCTTCAATGTCTTGACACCATCTCCTCCCTTTGTTTCCAGCAAGGGCTATAATTTCTATACTTTAATAGGGTATCAGGAAGAAGAGCTAAGACAGAAGAATATAAAATGTAAATGTAGAATAACAATCTTTGATGGGAAAGATAGTGTAGAAGGCTGAATGGAAAATCTAAACCAGTGACACCATTGGCCACATGATGAAATATTCACCCACGTAAAATTACAGTACTTATTGATGACTAAGGGATCAGGTTTCTTCTAATTCAAAGCAATGTTAGTAAATATTTTCATTTCACATTAAGACAAAGGACATGAAAAATATTTTATTCTATGTCAAATATATAAATACACCAAGGGCAACCATTTAAAATAATGAGTGGTGGGACATCTGGTGGCTCAGTCTATTGAGCATCAACTCTTGATTTCGGTTCTGGTCCCAATCACCATGTCGTGGGATGGAGCCCTGAGTGGGGCTCTGCGCTGAGCATGGAGCCTGCTTAAGTTTCTGTCTCTTCCTCTTCCTCTTTTAACACACTCTCAAATAAAAAATAAACAATTTTTAAAATGATGTATTAGCCTAGTAGTTAGAACTTGAGTTTTTCAGGTGAATTTCCTATCTTTAAATTGCAGCTCAATACTAACTGCTTCAGTAAATTGAGGTTCTCTTGGACTGTGATTTAAATTAGGATTATGACACATGTTAAGTGTTAATTGGCAAAATGAATCCAAACAGAACTAAATACCTAATAAAAAATAGAAGCTTATGTTAAGAAATATTTTTCTTATTTTTTATCTCTGTACACTTTTGTGTTCTACTCACGGATGGGCCACATCCATCCTGCCACCTGTTTTTGTATAGCCCACGAGTTAGGAATCATTTTTATCTTTTTAAGTGGCTAAAGAAAAACAAGAATATTTTGTGAAATGTAACAATTATATACAATTCAAATTTCAGTGTCTATAGTTACGGTTTTATTGGAACATAGACACTCTCATTTGTTTATGTATCGTCTAGGGCTGCTTTCACACCACAATGGGAGAGCTGAGTAGCTGTGATGGAGACCGTATGGCCCATAAAGCCTAAAATATTTACTCTCTTGTCCATTGCAGAAAAAGTTTGTCGACCCCTGTTGAAGCTCAGGTATCAACCCTCCTGGGAAGCAAAAGTACTAGAGAAAATGACCATGTGCATGATAGTCTGAGTCCAGGAGACTTGAGCAAAATAACTATGTTGCCATTCTGTTTCCTACTCTAATCTTTTTTTTTTTAATGTTTTTTTATTTATTTCTAGGAGAGAGAGAGATACAGCGTGAGCAGGGGAGGGTCAGAGAGAGAGGGAGTCACAGACTGAAACAGGCTCCAGGCTCTGAGCTGGCAGTCAGCACAGAGCCCGACGCGGGGCTCGAACCCACAACCGCGAGATCATGACCTAAGCGAAAGTCGGACGCTTAACCGACTAAGCCACCCAGGCGCCCCATACTCTAATCTTAATTAACAGGTAATCAACATTTCCAAAACCATTACAGGACCACTAGAAAAGGCACACTCCAAGTGTGAAAGATTGTTGTGGCTTTACAAGAATAATATAGTCACTTTTGCCCAAAGGACTTTGTTAGGGCCAAACTTCAATGTTGACATGCCACAATTTCCACAGTGAGTACGTATGGGAAGAGTGGACCGTGTTGGCAAAAACCTGACTTCTACCAGACACTCTAGTGAATTTCCTCCCATATCCTAGGGGGTCCTTGAGTCATCAGATATCTGATGAAAACACAGACTAACTAGATAGCTCCTTAGTAAAGATCTGCTCTCTGTTCTCCAGCTGGGTTGACTTCCCATAATTTGTCAGGTCCTTTTTCTTTTTCCTGTTTCTCTCAGAACCTGTGCTACCATCCATTGTCAAGTATGTAGCAAGCCACCACAGAAATGTAAAATATTTATTATCATGCAAATGTGGGCATATATCTGGAAACCTCTGGTTCCAATGCAATGAGCCAGGCTTTGAAAATAACTTACTCAATGTGTTGAAGAATGTTTTCTTCATTTCTGTGGCATTGCCTTACTTACTATTATAGTGATTGTTGTACACCATTACACTTTAAATATATATTTATAACTTCACGCATTTTGCTCATCATATGTGCTTTAAAAAGATGACTCTAAATAGAATAAAGAGACACATACCTTTATTTATGACAATTCTACTCTGTGAGCGATGACACTTGGAATCCTTGTATCAAAAACCTTAAGCCTTATAATTTGCACTTAATATACTTATATACTTATTTTTCCTTAAAGTTATTACTCTTTATGCAGAAATTAATAGTCTATACTTAGAATTTAGGGAATTAAGACTTTGGCCAGCACTGTAAAATTATTGCATTGCTTTTTAACTGTAGTTTATAGCCACTAGACTGTTGGTTAGTGCAAATGCCAATGTAAATTAAAGTTCCATTTAAAAAATCATTGTATTTGAAAAATAATATAGACCTTTAAAATCCTGGCTAGATTACCAGTTTTGAAAAATAAAGGGGGGTGGGTAAAAACTGAAGCCTAAATAAAAAGAATGTTAGCTATCAAACTTCTTACGCATTTAAACTTCAGCCAAGCACTTAAATCATAGAAAAATGGTTCCCAGGTCAACTGATCTCAAGCTGTTCAAACACCTACAGGATAATAACTTTCCCCACCAGTCTGCAAACGGGAAGTTAATTTAAAAAAAGGAAGTTTAAGCAACAAGTTTATATTGTACATAGAAACCTCATATGTATAAAATCCACAGAAGTGTGAGGGCTGCCAAATTCCAATCTCACATATACGTTTAGATTGGATCTAATTTACAAACATAAAACTAGTTTAGCATACCGACCAGCAAATTAAAATGAGAAAAAAATAGCTTCTTCCTTGTTCACAATGACACACACAGCATGAGTGACTCAGTCTTATTGTTATTATTAGAAATACTGAGTTTTTATCCTTAAATGTTAACTCAAGTATTCTTAAACAGGTTATTTTTAATGTATGTATGGTTTTTTTCATAAAATTGGTTTGATAAGTTCTTTTTTCCATAACTGGCTTTATGAGATTTTGTTATAAAACAAAAACAAAACAGGCACGTTTCAATCTTTGCATTGGAAATACCCATAAATTAGTATGTATTCATGATATCTTTGCTCCCTTGGCTCTCTCACTCTAAAATGAGAAACTTGTAGCCACCTGGTGAATCTGTTAAATGAGTATGTTAGCTTTGCACTCAGGCCCAGTTTTTCTAAATAAACTAAGCGTTTTCCACTTTCCCCATACTGTGTTACCTGCCAGCGTCTTGGACTTTGTAAGGGTGTCCTGCTCTCCCTTCTCCATGAAAGCCATTTTCTTCGTGTAAAAGTAAAAACAAATATCACTTACAATAACTTACTATTTTTTTCCAAGTTATAAAAGTTATGATCTATATCAGAGTGTAGATAACTTCTCAGCTCAGCCACATTAGTCACCTCTCACTATGTTATCTTTACATGTGCTTAGTGTCTAGAAGACCCCCTTAGGAAAATAGTTCCTCCCACTTTGAAAGAACTAACAATTAACCCCTTTCCTCTTCCATTCTTGTATCCCTCTCTTCAATGTAGGAAATAAGAGAAATTGATCTATGGTCTTCTGTTACAGCATTTATTTATTATTTTTTTTTTTTTGAGAAAGGTATTGAGGCAGTGGAAGAGCGCCTGGGTGGCTCATTTGGTTAAGCATCTGACTCTTGATTTCAGCCCAGGTCAAGATCTCACTGTTCATAAGTTGGAGCCCTGCATCCAGCTTTGTGGGGACAGCTTGAACCTGCTTGGAATTCTCTCTCTCCCTCTCTTCCTGCCCCTCCTCCACTTGAGCTCTTGGTTTCTCTCTCTATCAAAAATAAATAACATTTAAAAAAAATAAAATAAAAAGGTATTGGAAACTTTTATTACTATAGGTTTATTGATTATATTTCATATTTTGTTTAACTGTTTATAGGAGCTATGCAAAGCCAAAGATAATTAGGCAAAAAATAATGTACTATCCTTCTGCAAGTAAAGCTTAAAATAAAATTAAATGTACCAAATTTGTAATCATAACAGAATATTTATTTACTATATTTGAACTAATAATCTAGATAAAAAGACTGTGTGAGCCATTAATTGCTGCCCTTAGACACCAAGTCCACTAAGCATAGAGTTTCAATTTGTGTGACCATTAGAACAACAAACATGTAGATAAGATAATAAATTTTCCAGCTTAAATTGATACAATAAAAAAATAAATTGATACAATCAATTCATTATATTGGTTTCTTAATATAACAGATATATCTTGAGCTTCATTATGTATATACACACCTTTAAACACATGCATATATAGATACTGCATAAGGCAGTATCTGTAAAGGGCTGGTTTTCTATAAATACTGGGTTTTAGACTCAATGTTAATAGAATTTGTTGATGTTCAAAGACGATATGATTAGTAGTCATTGTTTTATAAATGTAGTATGAGATGTTAGAAAGCTTAGCTTCTTAATAATTGCTAAACAGTCACAGTAAATCAATTCCCTTGATTGAAATTACTATTATAACATCAACTTAAAGACTGAAGATTTGACAAAAGATGCTTGGAGAGGATATTTTATGTCTAGGATCCAAAAGTATATGCTTTCAACTGACAAATTAAACATCAAAATATAAATGTATCAGTCAAGAAGTTGGCAAAACTAGCCCCAAATAAAATATGGTTAAAATTTTACCATTTTTGTTTCCTGTGATTTAGATAATATGTTTGTGAAAATACATCTTTACCTCAATTAATTTTTAACCATTTTTGTTTAAAGTTAAAAAAGCTTATTACCAATAAATACAAAAGCATGTGGAAACATTTTTGAGAGCTAAATAAAAATAGATATTATTAAGAAATATTTGGCTATATCTGATGATGCAGACAAACTTCAAGAGTTACCAGAGTGCTAGAAAAAGTGAAGATTCCTCAACATAGAAACGTCCTAGTATTAAAGTTATTAAAAATTGGGTTTAAAATTTTTAAATGAGGCAAGTAAAATTCACTTAGTGGCAAGATGTTAGGCTGAGAAGATATTTTAGTTTACACAATTACTTGTGATAGAATTCTAGCTAATGACTCTCCATGTGGAGAAATGTTCAGTAAGGGAAAATTAATACATACAATAAAATTTTTAAAAGGGAAGTTGAGGAAATTTTAAAACAGGGAAGGGTTCAATTCTTACTAATGAATATTGCTTCTCTCAAGAGGATAACAAGGGGAAAGACGATAGTAAAAAAAAAATCAACTTTTAAATTTATTCAATTTTGAATTGCATTTCATTTGTTAATATGAATATGTATTTTTATAATGAGTAAAAGGTACATACTATCAGTAATGCGAATGAATCAAAATTCATAATTTTATGCAGGAGGAGAGAAAAATATAAGGGGATGTTCACTACACACTTACCCAGATTGGGATATTCAAGGATGCATAATATGATCCAACAAGAACATTGATGGATACTGTCTTCATAATTATAGTAGGCATCCAGGGGGTTCTCTTTAGCTTTATCTGTGTCCTTCAGAATTATACACACAGGCATCCATGCTCCTGGGTCTGCTAAATGCTGTCAAGGGGTGATTCATGGCAAGAGAGTTAATTGCTTCTGCTTTTTGATGCTAAGGTTACTGGGCATAAACTGATGTGTGTACCTGGTGCAATTGGTGTGAAGATCTAGTCAAGTAAGCACCAGTGGTATAGATGTTTAATGTGCCTACCCCAGTGAAGTGGTTGGCCAGTAGGCACACATCAAATATGAATCTGGTACCCACAGATCCATTTCATTGCTCTCCAGCCCTGTTGGGCAGCATCCCTTACTCTATGTCTTCTTTCCTATCATTAGCTTTTGATGTTGAGCTTCTCTCTATTTTCTTGCCAATGAGCATGAGCAAAAAGCACAGATTGCTAATTCCATTATCTATAAATCAATGATCTATAGCATTCACACAGAGACACTAAATTATTTTAACTGTATTATTAGTCTGCTTCAAAAATGACGTGTATCCAGTGGAGTGAAGCAAGAACGGGAATGTTTTCTTGTTTTAAAATTCCAACAAATAAGATTGTTTTTTATTTGTAAATGCCACGTAGCTAGAGCACATGTTATGTTAGAATCAAATTCTTTCATATCTAGCCAATTTATTTTGTATATAACATAGAAAATGTTTTTGAGTTTTAGTTTTTAGGCCACAAATTTTTTTTTTTTTTGGAACAGCAAATCCGTAGAATCTCTTTGAGTTTGTTCTACTTGGAGTTCAGTGAAATTGTTTGACATCAACTGATATTTTTCACAGAATTCGGGGAGGTTTTGGCCATTTTTTCAAATATTATTTCTTTCTCCTGAGGCTTCCATTACGTGATTGTTGGTGTGCCACATAAAGTCCCACATATCTCTGAGTCACTGCTCCCTTTTGCATTTTTTTTTTCCTATTCCTAAGACTGGATAACCTCAATTTTCAATCACCGTTTTTTCATGTTTCTGGATTCTTTACTCTTCCAGCTTAAATACACTATTAAGTCCTTCTAATTTTTTAATTTTAGTTCTTTTAACCCTAAGATTTTAGATTTATTTTTAATAATATCTACCTTCTTAATGATATACACTATTTGGTGAGACACTGTTCTATACTTGTTTTTTTGTTTTTGTTTTTTGGTTTTTTTGTTTTTTCTATTCTAGAGACATCGCTTCTTTAATTTTGGAAGTATTTATAAGAACTGATTTAAAGTCTCTGTCTAGTAAGTCCAACACCTGGAATAGAAGTTAAGAAATCAGCTTTAAGGTAGTTTCCATTGACTGTTTTAGTTCTTCCATACGGGTCATACTTTCTTGATTCATTTTCATGTGTAATAAATTTGTTTAAACTAAATGTTTTAGATAACATGCCAATTCTGAAAACTACATTTCTTCCTTTCCAGTCCATTTTATTCTACGTTAGCCTAACGGTCATCCAGTGATTGTTGACACATTCCTTGTAATGGTTTGACTCAATGAATCTTCCACCTTTTACGAGGAATCTGTGTTTTTGTTTGGGCATTCCTTCCTGCTCAGGTAGCTTTTAAATCTGTCTATCTTTCACTTTCTGCTCATGTAGAGACTTAAGGTCAGTCATGTGAGGGATTGGGAACCTCTGTCTTTCTTGTGTATGTACACAGAACTGCACATAAGTGTAACCTTCTAGATCCTGAAGAGTGTTTCTAAGCTTTACAAAAACCCAAGGACATATTATTGATATTTTCCTTTTGAATTTTAGCCAGGATCCTTTTTGCACCAACTAGTATCACAGACACATGTAGCTTCTATAGTCAAAAAAAAAAATTTACAAGAAATTAAAGATAGGACTTTACATTCTCAAAGAGCCCGCATAGTACTGAGAAAAGTGAAAAATGTTTATCAAGTCTGTCAGTTCTGGGATATGTACTAGGAAGTGTAAAGAGAAAAGAGAAAATGGTTGGGCTCCTTGGGCAAAGAGAACAAAAATTCATGAAGCCCATCGAATTAAACTAGCATCATTCTACAACTACAAAAAGTGTTATACCAATCAGGTCAAAGATAAAGAAGCATTGAGTAAGGGGGAGAAAGAGGAGAAAGGGATAGAAAGAGATGTAAGAAAATATTATGAACTAAGGATTTTACATCCATTCAAGAGATTTTAATTCTCAAGGCTATAGGAAAACACTTTCAAGAATGCAAGATTTCATGAGATGCTGTCCCGAAGAACCATCTTAGAAAATCTATTATATGCATATACTATTAATGTCATCTATTGTCTTTTCCCCATTATTAAGATATAATTGACATATAGCATTGTGTTACTTTTAGGCATGCAAATAATCCTAATCTAATCTTATTATAAATATCAACCTTTTTTGGGAGCTAATCAATATGACATTGAAAATTCACATGAAAAATAAACCTGCAAGAATGTTAGAAAAATGCTAAAACTAAGTTATGAGAGAGAACCATTCTTCCCATAAATAAAATACGCTATAAAAAGCGTCTTTAATTAAAATTGCATAATTATATGGATCTCCTTTGAGTTGACTGACTCCCTCCCCCACCACCAATTTTTTTTTTTTTTTGCCTTTTTGAATCTGCTATCAAGAAAATTGGGCACTTTTTCTCACTTCAGTTATACTTTTAAGTATTTAATTATTTTGAAAGATAGGGAGTGAGTGCATGTGAGAGAGGAAGGGACAGAGAGAGGGAAAGAGAGATAATCCCAAGCAAGGATCCAGCCCAGGAACCATAAAATCATGATCTGAGCTGAAATCAAGAATGGGACACTCAACTGAATGAGCGACCCAGGCTCCCCTCAGTTATATTTTTTAATTCTAGAATTTCCAATATGTGTTTTTAATATAGGTTCCATGATTCACCTGATATTTTCTGTCCACTCATTAATACCATATTTTTCTTTAAATCTCTCAGTCTGTGTCTGCCCCCCCGCCTCTCCTGTTCCTTCTCGTCTCTCTCACTTTCTCTCTCTCTCTCTATCTATATATAGATATAGATAGTGTGTACATATATGTACACATCTGTCTATCATCTGTCTATTTATCTTTGAAATCCAGAATCTGAGATATCTTGGGGTTTGTTAATTTTTTTTTAATCTACAGGTTAAATTCTCCTATTGTCTAACAAATTTTGATTCTATACTAAGCTTTTTGGATTACATATTGGATAATTCCCCTGAAGAGTGTTAGGTTAGTGTTGTTTGTTTCTCACTGACATCTTGAACAGAGGTTCAATTTTGAGTGCATCTTTAGAAAACTCAAATTTTTTCAAGTTCCTCTTTTTTGGTGGAATTCTACTTTCAAATTATGTCTCCCTTAACGATGTTGTTGAGACAAGGATTTTGGCTTTGTTAGGGCCAGTTTAGTGTAAATAATACTATAGCTGTGAACTTTATTCCTAATATAGGACCTTTCTTGAGCCTGAGATACTTTCCCCCTTCTGATTCCAGGCTGGAACTCTACTGTTTCTCAGTACTACTTGACAGTTATTATCTGTGGTTGCCCTGTAGCAGCTGTTCCACTGAAACCTTATGTAAGCAGCCAGTAACTCTGATCTCTGCTTGATCTCCAGCTTCCTGTAGAGATCCAGAATAATCATGGGACTTGTTTGAGGAGTGTCTCTTTTCTCAGGAATTGCAGTATGTACTGTCTGTTGCCCAGTCTGAAAACAGTTGCCTCATGCATTTTTCCTCCAATTTTATGGTTGTTTACCCCACCAGGGTGAATTTAGTTCTAGTTATACATATTTCCAGAAGAAGTAGAAGTTCATTACATGGTTCTTAATTGTTTTATTTAATGTTATATCATAGGTCTTATTCCATAAGTGCAATAAGTTAGAGCAATATATATTTTTTACTTTATTTTAATTCTAGTATAGTTAACATTCAGCATTACATTAGTTCCAGGAATACATTATAGTGATTCAACAATTCCATACAACATCCCATGCTAATCACAGAAGTGCACTTCTTAATCCCTATCACCTATTTCACCCATCTTCTCACCCCCCCTGCACTCAGTAACCGTTTGTCCTCTGTAGTTTGGAGTCTGTTTCTAGGTCTGCCTCTCCCTCTCTCTCTATCTCTCTCTGGTTTTTACCTTTGCTCATTTGTATTATTTCTTAAATTCCACATATGAATAAAATCATATGGTATTTGTCTTTCTCTGACTTACTTTGCATAACATTATAGTTTGTCTCCATCCAGTTTCCTGCAAATGGAATGATTTTCTTATTTTATGACTAGATAATATTCTGTGTGTGTATATGTATGTGTGTGTCTGTGTGTATACATACACACATACCTACATGTACCACATCTTCTTTAGCCATTTATTTATCTGATGGGCACTTGGGCTGTCTTCATAATTTAGCTATTATAAATAATGCTTTAATAAACATATGGATGCATGTATCCCTTTGAATTAGTGTTTTTGTATTTTTGGGGTAAATGCCCAGTAGTGTGATTGCTGGATCATAGGATTGTTCTATTTTTAACTTTTTGATGAATCTCCATACTGTTTTCCACAATGGCTGCCCGAGTTTACATTACCACCAACCATGCAAGAGGAAGGTTCCTTTTTCTACACATGCTCACCAAAACCTGTTGTTTCTGGTGTTCTTGATTTTAACCATTCTGACAGGTGCGAGGTGATATCTCATTATATTTTGACTTGGATTTCCCTGATGATGAGTGATGTTAAGCATCTTTTCATCTGTCTGTTGGCCATATGGATGTCTTTTCTGCAAGTAATGTCTATTTGTGTCTTCCATTTTTAAATTGGATTATTTATTTTTTGGGTGTTGAGTTATATAAGTTCTTTATATGTTTTGGATACTAACCCTTTATGAGATAGGTCATTTGCAAATATCTTCTCCCATTCTGTAGATTGCATTTAATTTTCTTGATTGTTTCCTTTGCAGTCCAGAAGATTTTTATATTGGTGGAGTAAAAATAATTTATTTTTGCTTTTATTTCCCTTACCTCGGGAGGCTTATTTAGTAAAAAGTTGTTATGGCCGATGTCACAGACATTAATATCTATGCTCTCTTCTAGAATTTTTATGGTTTTAGGTCTTACATTTAAATATATTTTAAATTTACTTTTGTGTATGGTGAAAGAAAGTGGTCTAGTTTCATTCTTTGGCATGTGAATGTCCATTTATCCCAAAACCACTTGTTAAAAACATTGTCTTTTTCCTATTGGGTATTTTTTCCAGATTTAATGGAGATTGATGGATCAGGTAATTGTGGGTTTCTTACTCGACTTTCTTTTCTGCTTCATTGATCTATGTGTCTAGTTTTGTGTCAGTATCATACTAATTTGATTACTATACTTTTGTGATATAACTGAAAGTCCAGAATTGTGATAACTCCAGCTTTACTTTGCTTTTGGCTACTTTGTGGTTCCATACAAATTTTGGGAATATTTGTTCTATCTATTTGAAAAATGCTGGTTGTATTTTGATAGGGCTTGCATTAAATGTGTAGACTGCTTTGGGTGGTATAGACATTTTTACCATATTTGTTCTTCTAACCCATAAGCTTGGAATGCCTTTCCATTTCTTTGTGTCATGTTCAATTTGTTTCATCAGTGTTTAGTAGTTTTCAGAATAACACCATTTTTACCTCTTTGGTTAGGTTTATTTCTAGATATCTTATGGTTTTGGAGCAATTGTAAAAGGGACCAATTCCTTGATTTTTCTTTCTGCTACTTCATTATTAGTGTATAGACATGTAACAGATTTCTGTACATTAATTTTGTATCCTGAAACTTGACTGAATTTGTGTATCAGCTCAAGCAATTTTGGTGGAGTCTTCCTGATTTTCAATATAAAGGATCATATCACCTGCAAATAGTGAAACTTTGACTTCTTCTTTGCCAGTTTGGATGATTTGATTTGTGCTGTCTGGTTGCTGTGGCTAGGACTTCCAGTATTATGTTCAATAATAATGATGAGAGTGGAAATCCCTGTCTTGTTGAGTATAGAGGAAAAGTTCTATTTCCACGAAGGATGATATTAGCTGCACGTTTTTGTATATGATCTTTATAATGTTGAGATTTGTTTCCTCTAATTACTTTGTTGAGGGTTTTTATCATGATAGATCTTGTAAAATGCTTTTTCTGCATATATTGAGAAGATCATATGGTTCTTATCCTTTCTTTTATTAATGTGCTGTATTGCAATGTTTGACTTGTGAATATTAAACCATGCTTGCATTTGTGGAATAAATCCCACTTGATAGTGGTCAATGATTTTTTAATACATTTTTGGATTTGGTTGGCTATTATTTTGATGAGGATTTTTACATCTGTGTTCATCAGAGATATGGGCCTGTTGTTTTCTTTTTGTTGGTGTCTTTATTTGGTTTTGTATCAGGCTGATACTGGCCTCAAAGAATGAATTTGCAAGTTTTCTTTTCTCTTATAACTTTTGAAATAGTTTGAGAAGAAAATGTTTTAACTCTTCTTTAAAGAATTCACCTGTCTGATTCTGGACTTCGGTTTGCTGGGGTAACAACAAAGTCTAGTAGGTCCAGGAAGTACCTTTATAGTCATGATTGTAAATTCTCTGTCAGGCATATTACTTAATTCTATTTCATTTGGATCTTCTGCTATGATTATGTCTTTTACTTTCATTTGGGACATATTCCTTTATCTCCTCATTTTGTCTATCTCTCCGTGTCTCTTTCTGTGTGTTATGAAAATCAGCTCTGTCTTCTACTCTTACAAATAGCGGCTTTATGAAGAGATCCTATAGTGCCCTGCAATGCAGTGTCCACTGTTCACTGGAACCTTGGCACTTCATGAGAGTCTCCAGTATGTGTTCCTTGCATCCTGCTATTGTTTCTTGGTCACTTTTGCTTTCAGTTCAGAGGTCTGCACCTACTTCCTGTCTGTTAATGGGCTGTGATTGATCACTGTGTTATGAGTGAGACCGAGACATGATGGCTGGAGGTGGGGCAGTAATGTTAGCAAAATTTGCACTAAGCAACTAGTCCTAGGCCAGATCTGAATTCCCGTAAGTTTGGTGGCTGCCAGGTGTGAGGTGTATGGGGTTGGCTGGAGTACACATGACATTAACAAAATTTGGGCTCAGCCCACTGCAGAGGCCAGTGCACTTGGAGTAGGCATATCCCCAGGAGAACTGATGGGCAGGCTACACCACTAGCAAGTTAGGTAGCAAGAGTCTGTGCAGTGCCACTTCCTTCATGTGGCTCTGTGATTATGCTGGTGAGCAGGGAAGGAAAATGGTAGCTGCTATCTCCACTTCTGGAGAAGTCCCCCAGCAGCTCTGAAATCCACTTAAACAGATTTCTCTCCATGGGATGTGTGGGTGGCTCTGTCTGGTTAACTGTCAGACTCTTGATTTTGCTTCAGGTCATGATCTCATGGCTTGTGAGATCAAGCCCTGCATAGGGCTCTGTGCTGTCAGCACAGAGCCTGCTTAGGATTCTCTCTCCCTCTCTCTCTCTCTCTGCCCCTCCCCTGCTCACATGTGCACTCTCTCTCCTTCTCTCTCAAAATAAATATAAAAATAAAAATCCTTTAAACTGATTTTCCTTCCATTTGCTCCAGGTGTTGTGCCAGCTGTTGTTTCCATGTTGCCTCTCCACAGGCGACTGTCTATTTAAGAGCAAGGACCCAGCTATCACTAGCCCTCCTTGCTGGCCCAGTGCTGAATCAGCTGACTTTTCAAGCTCCAGGCTCCATGTCCAGCAGGTTATACAAGCTCAGGGAATTCAGCACCACTTTTTTTCAAGGCCAGACTTTATGAGGCTTTGTTTCCTCCTGTGTGCTCCTTGGTGCTTTCCCTCTCCATGGTTGCAGTTCCCTCCTTCCTGTAGGCAGCTCCTGACCACTTTGTACACCCTTCCTAACCTCTACAATGTAGCTTCTCCTCTACACTAGTTGGAGAGTTCCGTTCTGCCAGTCTTAGGATTCCTCTACAGTTTATTTACTTTGATGTGAATGATACCTAATTGTAAATTTGGGATGGAGTAGGCTAAGGGTTCTACTCTCTGACATCTGTTTGCATCTGCAATATATGTTTTTAATGCAATAAGATCCTTGCATTCTTGGAATTAATAAAGATTGGTGAAGTTGCATCTCTCTTTTTTTTTTAATTTTAATGTTTTTTATTTATTTCTGAGAGAGAGAGAGAGAGAGAGAGCATGAGCAGGGGAGGGTCAGAGAGAGAGGGAGACACAGAATCCAAAAGAGGCTCCAGGCTCTGAGCTGGCTGTCAGCACAGAGCCCGATGCAGGGCTGGAACCCATGAACCGTGAGATCATGACCTGAGCCAAAGTCAGGCACTCAACCAACTGAGCCACCCAGGCGCCCCAACATCTCTCCTTTTATATACTATTTCAAGTTGTTGTTTTTTTTTTATTTTACCTGGTATTTTATGTTATATTCACAAGTGAAACTAATGTAAAGATTGGTTTTTAATGATAACTTTTGTTTAATGGAAGACAAATCCTAACTTCAGGAATGAACTGGATAGCTTTCTATATGTTGAGACCATTTAGATAGGAAAGTTATGATCTCTTATTTAAATATTTGATGGATTTTCATGCTATTTTAGACCTAGTTTATTATTTCATGGGTATATATTTGCAATTATCTGCTATCATAAATAGTATTATAATAATAATTCTCTTATATTTTCTTATAAAACCACTTATATACTCACTCATACTTGTTATAAAAGGTCTTTTTATTTGATAAATTTGATGGATGGGAAGTATTTCATTTGGTTTGAATCCTCTCTGTTTCTAATTGGTATTTGAAATATTTGTTAACAATTCATAGGAGTTCTGTTAAAATCTAGGTGCCAGGCCACTGTCAAATTTTTCCACTGCAAGTATCTTTTACTAGTTTGTAGCTAGACTTTAACTTATTATCTCCTTTTATTGAAATGTTTTCATTTCAATGTAGTCTATTTTTAAATCTCTTATTACTTTACTATTTTTCTGTCTTTTCTAAGAAGACCTTTCTTATTCAAATGCCACATAGATACTTACTCTCCTTTTGTATAGAAATCTTAGCTTTCTTTTTAGTTGTACTAGTTTCCTATTTTTATTCTTGGATTTTTCAGATAAATTGCCATTTGCAATGTTTGTATTTTTCTCCTTTGTCTAGTTATATTGGCTACTTGCTCCAAAAAATTATAAACAAGAGTGGAGGCAAATAATATTGTTAAATTCATGTTTTTAATTTTAATAGGAATACTCCTGATTTCTTTTTCATTGAGGGGGAGGTTGACATTTGGGATGATGGTCTATAAAAAAATATTTGTCTATCTTTACTTTTAAAATCTTGAAATTATACCAGGTATATTTTACATATATGAATGCAGTCATATCAATAATTCATAACTAGTTTTTGAACACAGACTCTCAAATTTGTTCTAAATCCTAGGGATGTAGCAATGATTAAAATAGTCCTTTTTCTATCCATCTAGCATTTCAGTAAAAAGACAGATAATAAACAGAGGTGCCTGGGTGGCTCAGTTGGTTAAGTGTCTGACTCTAGATTTTGGCTCAAGTCATGATCTCACGGTTCATGAGATTGAGTCTCATGTCGGGCTCCCCACTGACAGCAGGGAGACTACTTAGGATTATCTTTCCCTCTCTGTCCCTCCTCTGCTCATGCTCTCTCTATCTCTTTCTCTCTCAAAATAAATAAACTTTAAACTTTAAAAAGACAGATAATGAACAAGCAATAAAAGTATAAATAATGTATGGTTAAGTAGCAATTACTCTTAGGTAGAAAAACAAACAGAATAAGGGGTTCTATAAAGACACTAAGTGCCCCTTTAAAAAGAATGGTCCAGAGGTGTCTTGGTGGCTCAGCTGGTTAAGTGTCTGACTTTGGGTCAGGTCATGATCGCCTGGTTTGTGGGTTCAAGCCCCACATCAGGCTCTGTGCTGGCAGCTCAGATCCTGGTGTCTGCTTCAGATTCTGTTTCCATCTCTTCCTTCCCCTCTCTTGCTCCAACTCTGTTTCTTCTCTGTCTCTCTCTCAAAAATAAACAAATATTACAAGGTGCGTAGGTGGCTTAGTGGGTTAAGTATCCAACTATGACTCAGGTCATGATCTCATGGTTCATGGGTTCAAGCCCCACATCGAGCTCTGTGCTGACTGCTCAGATCCCGTAGCCTGCTTCAGATTCTGAGTCTCCTTCTCTCTCTGCCCTACCCCGCTCACGCTCTCTCTGTCTCTCAAAACTAAACATTAAATATTTTTTAAAAAATAAAAATATATAAGGGTGCCTGGTGGCTCAGTCGATTAACCGTCTGACTTCAGCTCAGGTCATGATCTCACAGTTCGTGCGTTCGAGCCCCACATTAGGGTCTGTGCTGACAGCTCAGAGCCTGGAGCCTATTTCAGATTCTGTATCTCCCTCTCTCTCTGACTCTGTCCAGCTCATGCTCTCTCTCTTTCTCAAAAAATAAATAACACATAAAAAAATTTTTTTAAAGAAATAATAAAACATTAAAAATATTTGAAAAAATTAAACAAAATATAAATAAATAAACATTACAAAATTAAAAATTGAAAATAGTCCATTAAGTACAAGAGTTCCCTCTTGTAGAGGGAACATATTAACAAATCAGAATGGCCCGCAGTGGGGTAAACCTTCAAAATGTGTGGGGAGAAGTTTATATTCTAAGCAAAGGTAACAACGAGTGTTTTATGTACTAATATAATTAACTATTTTAACAAATTTCTTTTATTGATTTACTTTTGAATTTCTGGTTGAGCTCCATACAATCACAGTGTGTACTTTTCTTTTTTTTTTTCCTGGAAACTATCTTTGATTACTCTTTTCTGGTGCCATAGCTTTGGACCAGCTGTTCTTCATCTAGATTTTTTACTTTGTTTTTTTTTTTTTTTAATGTATTTATTTCTAGGAGAGAGAGACAGTGTGAGCAGGGGAGGGTCAGAGAGAGAGGGAGTCACAGACTGAAACAGGCTCCAGGCTCCGAGCTGGCAGCCAGCACAGAGTCCACGCGGGGCCCGAACCCACGAACCGCGAGATCATGACCTAAGCGACAGTCGGACGCTTAACCGACTAAGCCACCCAGGCGCCCCAACTTTGTTTTTATCTAGACCCTTCTAGACTGTTTTAATTGTCTCATATCACAACTCTTGTTTTCTATTATTTTCTCTGTTTTCCGTCTCCAGTCAAGTTAGGACTGTCCTTCTAAAATGCAATTTTTTTTTCACTTCTGCTTCAACGGCTTTCTACAGTTCTCCTTTGCCTCCAGAATAAAACTCCAGTGCATCAATCAAGACATTTAGAACTCTAAGGTACTATTTTAGACACACTTCTCACCCTTCCCTTCATTGCAACATCATCTCTTTTATCACTGTATTCCAGCCATTCTACATTTACATTTCTCTAATGGCACATGCATTGACATCCGTAGGTAATATGCTAATTCATGTAAGAAAATAATTAATGACACATAGAAGTTTCCTTCTAGAAATTGGCACATTTTCTAGAGATATAAAGACACAGATAATATAATAAATAATTTGTATTTAGTAAGATCAATATATTATGTAAATTATTCCCTAAATGATTCAGTGAATTCTGTATTATCAAAAGAAAAAATTATGCTCAAACTTGTCTTTGTGTTGTATGAATTTTATTTTTAATATTTTATCTTTTTTAAAAGTATTAACAAAATATCTTATCAGTTACAGATATACATCATAGTGATTCAGTATTTGTATACATTATGAAATGATCTCCATGATGTCTTCTTACCATTTATTATCATGCATATCCGATGTGTAACATTGTGTAAATTTAAAGTGTACAGTGTATTTAGTACATTTATATAATATTACTTTATCAACAATCATATTTACCACATATAGTTACACTATAATTTTATTATCTGTATTCATTATATTATGCATTAGAGTTCTACTGGCTTATTTACTCACTACAAGTTTGTACCCTTAACACCATCACTATAAAAAAATATATTGAGGCAGAGGCACCTGAGTGGTTCAGTCATTTAAGGATCTGACTTCAGCTCAGGTCATGATCTCACAGTTTGTGAGTTTGAGCCCTGCGTTGGGCTCTGTGCTGACAGCTTGGAGCCTAGAGCCTGCTTCAGATTCTGTGTCTCCCTTTCTCTGCCCCTCCCCTGCTCATGCTCTGTCTCTGGTTCTCTCTCTCTCTCTTTCTCTCTCTCTCTCCTTCTCTCTCTCTCTCTCAAATAAATACTTAAAATTTAAAAAAATACTGAGGTGTAACTGACACACAATGTTATGTTAGTTACCAGTGTACAACATAGTGATTCAATAGGTCTATACATATGATATGCCTACCATAAATATAGCTACCATCTTATACAAATGCTATTACAGTACTGTTGATCATATTTCCTATGTTGTGCTCTTAATTCCTTTGACTTATTCATTTCATAACTACAAACCTTTAGCTCCCATTCTCCTTTACCCATTTTCCCCATCTCCTCACCCCTTCTTTCTGTCAACTGTCTCTCTGTAGTTATACCTCTGTTTCTAATTTGTTTTCTTTGTGAATTCATTTTGTTCTTTGAATTCCATGTACATCTGAAATTGTAATGTATTTGCCTTCTCTGACTGATTTATTTCACTTATCATAATACCTCTAGGTCCATCTACGTTGTCACAAAGGCAAGATCTCATTCTATTTTTATGACTGAGTAATATTCCTTTGTATATACACCAAATCTTTTAATATGTTTATCTATCAGTGGAACCTTAGGTCACTTCCATATTTTGGATGTTGTAAATAATGCTGCAATGCACATAGGTGTTCATAATCCTTTTGAATTTATGTTTTTATTTTCTTTGGGTCAGTACCCAGTAGTAGAATTACTAGATCTTTTGAAAATTCTCTTATTTATTTTTTGAAGAAACCTTATACTGTTTTCCACAGTGGCTTCACCAATCTACATTCCTATCAATGGTGTGCATGGGATCCTTTTATCTTTATATACTTGCCAACACTTTTTTTTCCTTTTGATTCTAACTATTCTGTCAAGTATAAGGTGAGATAGCTCACTGTGGTTTTGATTTGCATTTCCCTCATGATAAGTGATGTTAAACATCTTCTCAGGTGTCTCTTGGTCACCTGTTTGCTTCTTTGGAAAATATCTATTCAGGTCATCTTCCCATTTTTAATCACACTATTTTTTTTCTGGGCTTTGAACTGTATAAGTTCTTTGTGTTTCAGGTATTGACTCCTTATTAAATATATCATTTGAGAATATCTTCTCCCATTCAGTAGGTTCCCTTTTTGCTTTGTTGATTGTTTCTTTTGCTGTGCATGTGATTTTTAGTTTGATATACCCTCCATCCCCTGATAACCACTACTTCATGGTTTTATACAAGTTTAACTTTTTTGAGATTTCACACATAAGCAGTATCATAAATTTTTTCTTTCTCTGTCTGACTTATCCAGCATGATGTGCTCAAGGTCCATCTTCCTTTCTCATGGGTGAATAATACTCGATTATATGAATGTACCATATTTTTAATCCACTCATTAATTGATGGACATTGGGTAATTTCCATATCTCAGCTTTTGTGAATAATGCTGTGATAAACATAGGAGTGCATACCTCATCGAAATCCTGTCTTCATTCCCTTTGGGTATATACCCAGAAGTAGAATTTCTAGATTATATGGTGGGTCAACTTTTAATTTTTTGAGGTACCTCAGCACTGTTTTCCATCACTGGTGGACCAATACATCCTAACCAGTGATATATAAGGGTCTTATTTTCATCACATCTTCACCGGTTCTACTGTTCCTGTCTTCTTGTAATGATTCTATCAGATATGACATGGTAACTCATTGTGGTTTTGATTTGTATTTCCTTGACAATTACTGATGTCAAATCTCTTTTTATGTGTCAGCCATCTTGACGTCCTCTTTGGAGAAATGTCTATTTAGTTCTTCGCATTTCTTAATCAGATTACTTTTGTTGTTGGTACAGAGTTGACTGAATTCTTTATATATTTTAAATATTAATACCTTATGGTTTACAAAATTTTTCTCCCACTCTGTTGGGTTGTCTTTTTATTTTCTTTAATAGTTCATTTTGAGTTTGATAAAGTTTTCTTTGATTTTGTTGTTGTTATTGTTGTTGTTGCTTTTGGCATTATGTCCAAAAATGTCCCGATAGGATTAATATCAGTGAACTTCTTCCCTATGCTTTCTTCTAGGAGTTTTATGGTATCAGGTTTAGTTCTTTGATATTTTTACTATAAAAGCTTTTTAGTAGTATGATATAAGAATCCATCTTCATTGTTCTGAATGTGTTTTTCCAATTGTCCCAGACCACCCATTCTCCACCAGGTATTCTTGTATCTGTTGCTGAATATTCATTGACTGTATATTCCAGGGTTCAGTTCTGGGCTCTCTCTCCTGTTCTCTTGGCCCCTGCATTTGTTTTTGTGTCAGTACAATACCAATTGTGCTATCATGGCTTTCTGGATAGTATGATATCCAGAAGCATGATACTTCCAGCTTTGTCCTTTTTCTCTCAGAACTACTTTGGTTATGCCAGGTATTTTGTGGTTCATACAAATTTCAGTAATGTTCCTTTATTTCTGTAAGGAATGTCTTTGGTGTTTTGATGTGGATTACATTGAATCTTTAGAAGGCTTGGGTGGATTTTAATTTTTTTTGAATATGGTTAAATCTTCCTTTTATGCTTGTTAACTCTGAGGTAAAAAAAAAAAAAAAGTCCCTTAGCCAGAAAGTTAATTTATTCCTAAGGCAAGTGGAAATTTAATTATATATTACTAAAAATGTTTTTTATTTAAATAAGGTACAGGTATGAGCCCTTTAAAATACACAAAAGAGAGCTGCCTGTATGGCTCAGTCAGTTAAATGTCCAACTTCAGCTCACGTCATGATCTCACTATTTGCAGTTTTTGGCCCCGCTTCAGGCTCTGTGTTGATAGCTTGGATTCGGTGTCTCCCTCTCTCTGCCCCTCACCTGTTCATGCTTAGTCTCTCTCTATCTCTCATAAATAAATAAATGTAAAAAATTTTTAATTAAAAATAAAATACATGAGATACTATTTTTCTTAAATTATGGGCACACCTATATTTCTTTTAATTGGATTATTATTGCCTTTATTTTCAGATTAAAAAAATATTAGTAGAAGCTCTATTTTTGTTGTAGACAAATAAGTCCATCATCTTAAAGGATACCACTTGGAAATTAGACCAGTGAAGAACAAACAAGCAAAACTTATTTAGAGTTACCAATTAGTGACTGGCTTATTTGTAGTGGAAGTTACCTGTAATTTTTCCATACTTTAAATTCAGCTAACTCTGTATTTTATATAGTGTATGCAGAATAATTTCATATATAGTGTATACATATGAACTATATATACACAATCTAGAGTCATAGGGGTACCTGGATAGTCCATGACCCCTGAACTGTAATGTTAAATTGTATGTTTTTGTGCATGTATTAATATTTTTAAAATCAGAATCTCTAAGAAATAGGTAGTTCTAAAGTACTTAAGAAAGATTAGAAAACATTTCAACTCCGTTCTTTTTCTCTGCCTAATCTCACAGCCTCAGAATTCTAGCCCTCAGGGGGTAGGGCTGACTATAATGGTATAATGGTATCATGAAGCGTGGCCTCTTGAAAATACATTATATTACTTACACAAGCCTTCCAGTTCATGAAGGTAGTCTTGTTTTTTGGAGATACTAATTTCTGACTTCATTTTGCTTGATTCTGCTTTGATAGTGATGTCTCCTTTGACTAGAATAGCCAAGGATTCTATCACTTTGGGCCACTGGTTGGGGACTTGATCCTTTGCCTAGAATGGTTCATTCTGATTTAAGTTGTCTAATTCCTCATCATTGTTGTGATTTCAGTGACATCACTGGACTATTTACATGTTTCAATATCATTTAATCATCCTAATTTTTTCCTTACTCTTACTTTGCTGCCATACCTTGTGATGTGGCTACCATAGCTTACTGTTATAGACACTGTATTTTATATATAGCCTTAAAATTTTTTCATACTTAATCATCCTAGAATTCTGATCTAAGGTATGCACCTAAACTCCATTTCATTCATTAAAATGTTATTATATCGTAAGTACTGCACCAAATGTTAAGAATATAAATATGAATAAATCCCAGTGCCTTTCCTTCTAGAACTGAATTTGTATTAAGAGAAAAGAAATTCATACATCTAGATAATCACAACACAATGTATTGTTATTAAGTGTGGTTATATAATTATGAAATGAGTGTCCTGGGAGTACATCGGAGACAGATTATCACCTTATCTGGGTGGTGGGAAAGGAGATAAGTAGTCCACAGAGAGTTGGTTCTTGAAAGATGACTTAAGAAGGTTTATAGGACTAGAGACTCACAACACCCCTTAAATGAGAAAATTTATCCTTTATCTCTGAGATAACAATTGCCCATAATTGTCTAACAGACATAAGTACCATTGTTATTTGATAGTAAATATCAGCATTGCAATCTTACACATTGCTTTTTCCATTGGTTTTAAATCCTAAATCTTTCCTTCATATTAATCTACAGGCTGGCATCAGACAAATCCCAGTTGGGCTACTAACTAGCTCTATGAACCTCTATGAAATTAACCTCTATACGTTTTATTCTCTTCCATACAAATCAAGATGTGAACTCCACTATTGCCCAAGTCACTTTCCCCACTGACCTAATGAAGAAAAATAATCAAAATACATTGAAAATACTTTTATTCATATGTAAAGTTACTTGTTGATTTTTATAATTTGTAGATAAATTTTATTTTATTTTATTTATCAGAATTTCCTAAGTCAATAAACAGACAGGTCATGCTATATTTTCCATTTCCTTGGATAGATTTCAACATGATGAAATGGTGAAAATCTCTCAGTTATAGAAATAAACATGTGTTCCTTAAGAGAAAAGATCACATGTAGTTTNCCAACATGATGAAATGGTGAAAATCTCTGTTATAGAAATAAACATGTGTTCCTTAAGAGAAAAGATCACATGTAGTTTTGCTATGTTATTTTGCTTAAATTATAATGGAGTCAAAATTTGAGTAATTTTAAACAAATTTTATATTCTTAAGATTGTATTAATTTGTTGCCAAAGAATATATGACACTGTGCTTATAAGCAACTTAAAGAAGACCAATTGCAAATCATTTGTTTTAAAGATATTTATATGAGAAAAAATTGAGGCATAGATAAAATCTCAAGTATATTTCACTCTAAATGTTTTAGGTTTGATACTCTGCAATAAAAATCAATGGTGAAATGATCTTATTTGAAAGTATCATGAAACTCAAAGGCAAATCTATATTTAGAAAATTCTAGTGATGTTTTGAAAACAACTGAGATGACTCATGGAATGAATGATAGTGTGGCTTACTTGGAATTCTCAGTATTTGAACATTTTCTCACCTAACACCCACTCCATCTTCCTGCTTTTCTGCATTTTTGTGTTCAAAGAATGGATAGGGACTAAGGCATTTTTGGTACTCTACCCTTTAACTTTCATATTCCCATACTCCTTCAGTCAGTTCTCATTAACAGTATTTAACTATCACTATGGTTTTAAATTTCTAGTTCTCAAAAAGTCTTGTTTAGATATTGAGGTCGGTATAGATGGCAGTAGGGAATCTGAAGATAAATTCACATTCTGGTTTCATATAATCTTAGAGGTAAATCATTTAATTTCACTGGGACTCATTTTCTTTATCTTTTTACAATTTCATATTTAAAACTCTTGATGATCTTAGTTGATTTGTTTATTTAACAAATATGCATTAGATGCTTCCTAAGTGCCAGATACTATACAGGGCACTTAAACAATCACAACCTGCAAATAGTTGAGACCACTTTTGAAGCTGAGTGATCCAACCATATTTGGCTCTGTTTTCTTATTCCATTGCAGGAGGGAGGATGAAAAGAGCCAGATCATCTTAAAAGACAGGTCAGGAGAACAGGATTATTGGTTCTTTCTGTAGATCCAAAGTAAGACAATTATTTTTATGTGACATTATTAACTTACATGAAATATGTTATCTGAATCAAAATAGAGAATTCTGAAATAAAACAAAATAAAAATTACTTTTTTTCTGCTTTAATTGAAAAGCAGTTTTCTGGTGGGTTTTTTTTTTCTTGCTTAGAGTTTCTGAAATGTATTAATCCATTTTTTAAATGTTTTGATCTTAGAATAACCCATTTGTTAGACATTTTCCCAATAATTTTAAAATTCATGTTTATTTTTAAAGAAATATAATCCATGTGTTTCTGATTCATTTCACTTTATATATCCAAATGTTGTTGTCTGTGAGTGTACTAATGGAGAAGGACTTTCTTTTATTGGGTGTTTGAAATACTTTAAAGAAACAACAATTTGCCAAAAAAAGTTAAGCAACCTCTGAAATTTTGATGTTCTTGGTATCTATGAAATACATTTCAGTAAATATACTCAAGCACTTAGTTTAAGAATCCTCGTAAAAATAAAAACAAATTTAACTAAATCAAGATCTTACATTTCTTTCCTTTCCAAACTGAATGAACCTACTGTCCAAATATTCATAATGTGATTTAACATTATTTTTTTTCAGATTCCTGTCTGTGTTTCAGACAATAAAAAAATCTAATGTTTTACTGTAGAGACTCAGATTGAGAATAGCTTAGTGGCTGAATATGAGTGGGAAGAAAATATTTCCACATGCCAGTGAATAATATGCAATTAACATAAAAATAACATAACAAGAGGAAAGCAGTCATTCAAAACAAATGATGTGAACTTTCCTCTACCTTCTTTGATTTATCCACTGAATACAAACAACTTTAAACTTTTCCTTGTTTTCTTCCCTAAAGGAAACTTTCCTCCAGGTATATGCATGTTCAAACTATAACAAAGACCACAAAATTCCTTCATTGTTCCTTCACTAGACACAGGCTAGCATGTTGTAAGAACTCATAGAAACAAACCTACGTACAAACCCAAGCTTTTAACTAAGAGAACATTTTTGAATTCTCAAGACATTATCATTTATTTTGTAAATAGAGGTGATGATATCTGAGTTGTAAAAATTGAGAAAATTACCTGAAACATTTTATTCCTCCTTCCTTTCTAAAATGTATAATATATAGTCCTAAATGTTGATGGGCTACCAGACACTAGCTGACTCCTTTAAACCATGTGACTATAGTGGATTCAATTTAATAATAATTTTTTAAAGGAAATGTTGAAACTTCTATCAGTTTGTGTACTATTTTCCACAGCCAGATCCTCATACACATACTTTCAATATTTTTTCAATGCAACTTGGAATTCCTAAAGTTAAAATATTGCTACTTTGGAGGGAGTATTTTCTTCTATAGATTGAATTTTTTAAAAAATGTTTGGTTGGTATTTCTCTTCTTTCAGACCCTCCAATTCTGATCAAAATTAATTTATCTCTTATTTGAAGATCTGAAATTGCATCTGACAATTTGGACTTTTGGTAAAATATAGGGCAATTTTATGTAATTCCTGATGAGGGAACATACTCCTTCAGGGAATACCTGAGTAATTAAAAATCAGAAAGAATAACAAAAAGGTGACAAAGAAAATATGCCAGCTATCTTTTTTTTTTTGAGGAAGATTCTTGGAAGCTATCAAAATATCTTATACTTCTATCTCACTGGCCAGAATATATTTCTTACTCAGTATTGTCTAAATAACTTAACCCTTCACTATATGTGAAATCTCTATTAAAATAAATGGAGAATGTACATATTTAGTAAACATTCAAATGGGTAAAAAATCCTTTTTCTTATTATTTGTAAATATTATTGTCACTCTTTTATAAAAGAACACATAATGACTAATTCTTCCTTGAAATTGCTACAATCTCTCTTTGGCCTACTTAACCCTAGTCTACCAAAATATTTCTTTCTGTATTTCTGTCTTACTTTCTTTTTTTCATGTACTTATTTTCTGCTTCCATATTCACATTTAAAAATATTTATAAAAGTTTCTTTAGCTTCAAATAGAGTAACAATGAAAATTGTAATTACTTTATGAATATATGTATGTGTGTGTATATATATATGTGAATTTACATTATAAAATCAATACAGTATTTATTTAGCAAAAAAATAATAGCTTGATTTATTGGCTAAGGAAAATACAGAAGAAGTAAACAGCATAATACATACTCTGATTTTGGAGAGTTAACACTTATATACACAAAAAATAATGAATAATGTAAGATCTTAAATATTTCAATGCTAAATTTTGGGGTAAAGATTAAGTAATAACAACAATTATTCTTGAGTAAGAAAATTGAAAATGAGTGTGGAAAGTCTTCTAAAAGTAGAGTTTAAGTGTTCTTTGAAGGAGGGTTAAGTAGTCAAAGAGGAAAGAATATGTCATGAATGACCTGAACAATAACAGAGGTTGGAGTGAGCAAGACAAGCACCAGGTTATTGAAGGTTCTGATGATACCAAAGAAGAAGGTTGAGAAGAAAAGTAAGTTTACTTGTGTGTGAATGCAAAGCTTTCAAAGATGTGAAGAGTTTATCATTCTTTCAAAGTTAAACGAAAATCAATTCTTAGACTTGTAAATTTTAGAATGGCGATTGATATTTAGGAAGGTTGTGAAGATGGTGGAGCTTCCTTGCACCTACATCCAGTTTTCCCTCTTAGTAATGTTTTATAGGATCATGGTATGTTCATCACAGTTATTGAGGCAATATTGATATGTTATTGTTAACTAAAATCTATATTCAGATTTCCTTAATTTTTACCTAAAGTCCTTTGTATCAGGATATTTTCCAAGATAACCAGATTCTACTTAGTTATCCTGTCTTTTAGAGCTTTAGTTGATTTTGGCCCTTTAGAGGAACACCAGTAGGTATTTTGCAGAATGTTTTTCAATTGGGATTTTAAAATTTTTCCTTAATCATGATTAGATCTGAGTTATAATTTTGAGAGACATCTCACAAAAGTAAAGTCCATTCTCATTGCATCACATCATATCAAAGTTACCAGCCATCAATATGATTAATCACCATTAATTGTAACTTTCATCACCTACTTGACTGAGATAAGATTTGTTAGGTTTCTGAGGTAAAGTTTCTCTACTGTATAGTAACTCTTTAGCCCACTTTCCATGCCCTACTCTTGGAAAATAAGTCAACATTTCTAGCCCACTTGAATTATAGGGAGTTATGCTCCATTTCCTTGACAACAAAGTATATAAATTATGTGGAATTCTGCAGAGATTTTTTTCTCTTCCATTTATTAAGTAATTATATTATTTTAGATAATTATTTTATTCCTTGGGTTATAATCTAATAACAGAGCAAGGAAATGTGAAAATGTGAGCCTGCTTACATATATCTTTTAGTATTTTTGTATTATTTATCTGTATATGCAGTAAGGAAAGCCAGCATTATGATGAGCCCATACTGATATAAATAATTAATATATACAACTCTAATGCATTACCACATGGATTCTAGCCTCCTCTTTTTGCTTATCTGTAACCTCCCACTCCAGCACTAAGAAACCTGACTCTTATCATCTGGGATCCAGTTATTGTTTGATTCCAGTATCCATGTCTTTTAGCACTAGAATTGTAACTCCTACTCCCATGGACAACAACCAATTAGAGCATAGTGCTTCGGTTTATTTACTTTTGCCTTTAGCATTATAGTCTCCCCTCTTTTCCAAAATGACTTTGGTTAACAACTTTTCCACATCATCTTCAGTAAATTTATTTCATAAATTTATAATATAGTTAGAATCCTTAATCATAGTTTGCATTTCATCCCGGAATCCTTCAATCTCCTAAATACTATTTTTTAATTTGTATGAGTTAAGGGTCATTTCTTTCATGCTGTAAAGTCTTAAAGGTTTATCAAATGATTAGTGTCATATAACGACCTTTACAGTGCCCTATTTAATATTTTCATCACTGTAAAATATGTAAAAAAAGAAAAATCTGTGCTTTGCCCATTCAACCCTCTCTTCCTCCAAAGACTTAGGCCACCATTGGATAAAATACATTTTAAAGGTATTTTTTAAAAAACTATATTAGAAAAAGTAAATAGTTCTGCTGGAATACTTTATTTTTACCTTATGGCTATAAATAATAATAGAAAAATTATTTCACCATTCTTAGAGTTGAATAATTGAAATAGTTGCTCTATGTCAGACTACCCCAATCATTTAAATCTCTTCATAATATTTAGTGTAATACATATCATTTAACATCACTATGGAGTGTTAGCTTTTGCATGGAATAACTAATTACAATAGCACAATATTCATCATACATGGAAATTTTTATTTAGTCACTGAAAACTGGACACCATAGTTTGTCAGATAAAGTTTATTTAAAGGCCTAGTCAAAACTAGCAAATATTACATTAAATTACATGGAATGTTTTCACAAGGAATCCAGATTTTCCTTTTATCTCTCTCATTTTTCAATATTTGAAATTTCCTGCATTTTGGAAATCACAAATTTTCTATCACATTTCTCAAAAAGGACTGTAAAGATTAAAGAGACTGGACATGTGGTTTTACTGTGAAAGCCATATAGCTTTTTGCAATGGAAGGAATTTAAAGAGCACTGTAGGATTTTGATTCTAACAAGGAAGTGATATATTTTGGCCCTAAGTCTCATACTGTAGCTTGGCTTAAGTGTACCAAAACTTTCTTTGCAGTGTTTCATGTCATCCGTGATAATGTTTAAGGGCTTAACAAAATTCTTGTAAAAGACCATTCTAAAATGAAAATTAATTCTAAACACACACACACACACACACACACACATAATCAGCACCTTCAGAGATGTTTACAAATACCCTAACCAGATTTGGCATCAAGTTAAGCTGTTTGGCCCAGTATATTTTTTTTTTAATATTTTTATTTATTTCTAGGAGAGAGAGAGAGTGTGAGCAGGGGAGGGTCAGAGAGAGAGGGAGTCACAGACCGAAACAGGCTCCAGGCTCTGAGCTGGCAGTCAGCACAGAGCCCGACGCGGGGCTCGAACCCATGAACCGCGAGATCATGACCTAAGCGAAAGTCGGACGCTTAACCGACTAAGCCACCCAGGTGCCCCTGGCCCAGTATATTTTATAGGTTGCTGACACTTCTCTATGCTGTGTTTCTTAAATTTATGGTAGCAAGAAATGGCTTAGGAAGAAAACCAAACTAGGGCCTTAAGTGATATACAGAAATATGACAAAGTTTCCCCTTTCTAAAATGGGGTTGGGGATTAAGGAGTGGAGGGGCATCAGGCACATCAAGGTTTAGTAAGAGAGTAGCAGGTGAATGGGGACTATTTCATCTTGATAATCCTTCATTTTGCATCCAGGTAGGAACTTCTCTATAATCATAGCACAGTGTTAGATGTGGCAGAGCACACAGGGCTGTGTCTACTACACCAGAGACCAAAGTGTCATTACCTGAAGAATTATTTGCTATTGGAGAACAAACACACATGCAAACTAGGAAGCTGTTCTGACCTTCTACTCTTTGGTCCCCAGGGAGGGCTTGTATTAAAAAAAAAAGGAAACTGTTGATTTTTTTTATATCACACAGATACATATCACAACTAGTAGTTAACTGCCCATGATTCCCTATATTATGTTCCCCAGGGAGTCCTCTTTGAGGGGAAACCGATGATTTCAACTTTTCAGGTATGAAGTTGTTCTTAAATTATCTCCTTTATGGTCTAGTCCATAGTGTGTCATAACAGGAAAACAAAAAGGGAACATAGTTCAAGCATACAAAGAAAGGATATTTGCTAAAAAGTCAAAAATTCAAATGTGTCTGACTACTTTTATATACAACCCAACATTATTTTTCTCCATAAATATAGGAATGTTTTATAAGACAGAATTAACTCCCTACTGTTTTCCTAGTCATAATCATCATCTCTAAGTGTATTGAAAGTTGGAATGTTAAAAATACCCACATTTCCTTTTCTCATACAATTATCCTAGTTTTCACCCCTTTTGTGGTATCTTGAAATAGGTTTTATTCAGAATAACCCTTTAAATATAAGGTAGTATTAAGAATTCAATGGGGATAAAAGAAAAGAATGAAAATCTAAATGTACTGATATCTGTATTTACTGTTTCATTTTGGAGGGAAAATGGTGGTTGGGGGTGCCAGTCGAATATGTAAGGAATGCAGAATTTGATTAGTACAGGAGTTCAGAAAAATGCATAGTAAAGTAGAATGTACATAGCACTAATACTTCTCTGAACTCCTATAATTTGGCACCTCACATGCTCCCGTGGCCTGCTAACAACCATACCATCTAGAGAGGACCTGTGTTAAAGATGTATTTGTAAAAGTCCTACACTTAGCTCAGATGGATTTGTTTCAGGGACCACTGGCATGACCCAATCATGGTGGCCCAGATGATATGGCATTCTCATCGGACTGATCTGGCTCTAGTAGGACTATGAATGTAGTCAGCCCAATGAGAAATGCATGGGTGGGGATTTTATTTAAGGGAAATTAGGCTGCAGAAATCAAATGACAGGGAAACCTATGTTTGGCAAAGTCCCCTACAAGTTGCGATCTTTAAAAAATAATTTTAATGCTTATTTATTTTTGAGAGAGACCGACCAACAGACAGACCGAGGACAAGTGGGGAAGGGGCAGAAAGAGAGAGGGAGATACAGAATCTGAAACAGGCTCTAGGCTCCAAGCCGACAGCACAGAGCCTGATGCAGGACTTGAACTCACAAACTACAAGACCATGACCTAAGCCGAAGTTGGATGCTGAACCAACTGAGCCACCCAGGCGCCCCCAGGTTGTGCTATTTTGAGAAATGGGAAAAAAAAAAGTGGGATTTGATGTAGGTATGAATTCAACTGTGCTTATCTAAAAACTATTTCTATCATTTACTGATCATTCTGTTATGAAAACGAAAGCAAGAGTGTTATAAGGAAAAAAGCGCCCCTGAGCTTCAAAGTGGAAAAACTAATCACTAATTCCAGTTTTACCACTGAGCTAGGCCAGACACTTTGAGCAGGCAAAAGAAGAGGTTTATTAAATCATTTCTAGGTCTCTTCCACCTCTTTGACTTAATAATCCATGAATAATGTCAGTGACCTATAACAGTGTATATCTGAAGGAGTTTAAACCAGATGGGTGGCCTCATGTGATCTGAATGGTTGAGGATAAAAAGACTTATTATATTTGGGAGGGTTCCAAAGCTTATGAATTATCCCAAGGGCTTGTATCTTTGTTCATATTTTCCTTATAGTTTGTTGTAATTACTCAATAATTTTAAATACCACCCAAAATAGGCATTACGAGATTGCATTTTCATTCTAGCCTGCCTCGTTGTTGCATACCTAAAGAAAAATAAATAAAAACCCTGAAAGGCAGCCAACTCAAATATTGCACACCTGGCTCCCATTTGTTATAAGATTATCACTGAAAACAAAGATTCTTGACTTTTACAACCCTCAGTCCTGTGGCCTCCTCAGCAATACTCCAGTCTAACCTGGGGGAAACTGAACCAAGAACAAAAGAAACCTCTCAAAAAGATCCATGCTATGATCTCCATATTAACGTCTCCCTCTCCTGGCCCCTGAACTCAATGACAGCATTTAAAACAAAGGTATAAAAAAGGAATTACGACAGCAAGAAACATGTTGGGCTTCTTCCATCCTCTCACCCGTGTGTAACGATAAATCTAAAATACGACAAAAACATTTTCCTTTGGCAAGAGGGTTTTGCTTTTCTTTTGGAGATACCAAGGCCCTATAAAGGAAAAACATTTCTCTCTTGAGTTCTTTCCATTTTAAAAATGTTTAAGTTTTTTAAATATGCAATTGGATTAGAAATCATGAAGAACAACACAATAGAACAGACTGCCAGAAGGGCCGCCTGCTGCCTAGGTGTGTCTACATTTAACCATTCCGTTTTGCTCCAGCTCTAAATTGTAATTTCTAATTACAATAGGCTTGCCAGGTTCAC
Organism: Crocuta crocuta; assembly: GCF_008692635.1. Classification (NCBI taxonomy): domain Eukaryota; kingdom Metazoa; phylum Chordata; class Mammalia; order Carnivora; family Hyaenidae; genus Crocuta; species Crocuta crocuta. The sequence goes on from NW_027528744.1 coordinate 2,186,916, forward strand.
TGGGTCTGTGAAGAAAGTAAATACAGACAAGAGATTCTAAGTATATAGAATTCTATTCAAAAGACTTCAAGATCATTCACACCAACCCTCTGGCTCTTAACTGCTCAGTATCACAGATATTGAGCAGTTGGCCATCTTTTTTTCTTCCTTGAAGGTCTAGATGCATATATTTGAATAACAATCTCATCTCATTTAAAAGCATCCATATATCTGAAAGTCTTTACTAAAAGGAAATTCTGTATTACAATTCATCTACAGCTATTATGTCTTTTTAAAGCCCATTAAAAAATCAATCTTATTATATATGAAGAACTACAATATTCTTCCTTTTATACTACATTAATACTGCAAATATATTAGGTATTGTCTAATTTAAATTAACAGCACCTGCACTTGGGCAAACCTTGATAATCTGTCAGTTGTATGTATCCAGCCCTGACAGAAGATAATACTCTGTTTTTCTTCTATTTTCCCTAGGAGATTCTATATACACTGTACCTGAACTCCCTTCTCTTAATATAACCAAGAATTGTTGTTAACTTTTGTGAGTAGTTTAATCATGACACAGGAGTGCTGTGTAAATAGTGGGTCTAAGGATTATAAGTGATTGATTAGGGAAAGACAGTGGGGAAAGGGGGATGATTCCAGCACAGTGCTTAGGGAGAACTGGAAAAATGGAAGATAAGTAGATGTAGAGGTGTCTGTTATAGGAGTTAGCTGTGGAGGAAATGCTGGAGATTAATTGAACTGATACGATGCATGGTGGTTATTAGAGGACTTAATTTTTCATGGACAGCAAAGTAAGGGATGTGCTTTTCAGGAAATGGAGGTGATAGGTAAGGCTTCATGTGGAAGCATTGGCAGGAGATGGCAGGTCCAATCAAGGGTCAAAATGAAACGTGAGGATCTCCTGGTAGTGAACTGGAGTATATACTAGTAGGAGACAAAAACTCACTAACAAACCCTGGACAGAGGAGTGGTGGGAGTACAATATTTCCCATGGATTACATCCTTTTGCTAACTGCTTGCCAAACCACCTACGTAGGTTGATAGTCGCAGTTTCTTTTCTTTCTGCAACAGTAATGAACTGAATTATTTTGCAAAATTCAAGACGACTGTCCTGAACTTAGGGGTGCAAACTCTTGGGCAGTTATCAGTTCCAAAGTGAGGAGTAGCTCCAAGAACAACTCCATCTGCAAAGGTTCTTCATCTATGTTGTGGCTTTAAATTAATAGTTTTTGGAAGTATGAAAACCAAATACTGCCGTTCTTCTTTAAGAAAATGAATTTACAACTTAATTAAAACTTCTACTACCTGTGGTGGCAAAAAATGAAAGAGTTCTCTTTTGCCACTCTTGGTAGAAAATATCTAGGTGATACCCTGTCAATATTCACATAGTTTTAAAACTATTGATACTATTTATCCTTAGGATATTATCCTAAAAATTGCAGTTAAGATAAATTCTAAGTGTGAATATTTATTACACTATGCTTCTTTAGGAGTGTCAAATTAGGAACAGTTCAAATAACCAACAATAAGGAATTAGATAGTAAAAAATTTTTACTCATGTTAAAGAATATGATCCAGTCAATTAAAAAGTAAGCCTGTTGAAGAATAGTGACAATAAAGAACATGTCTCATGTCGTGAAAAGCAGGATATTGAAATAGGTATGATTCATAACCTTGATTTTGCAAAAACAAACTTTTGAAGATGGAAAAAGCACCAAATAAATTTATTTACTTACTCATTGATTTTGTCAACATAGTTACTGAGCACCTAGAACTGAGTATACAAATTCCCTCTCCCTCCCTCCCCTGCTGGTGCTTGATGTGCTTGCTCTCTCTCTCTTTTTCCCTCCCCCTTCCCTCTGTCTCTGTCTCTCTCTCTCTCTCTCTCTGTCTCTCTGTCTCTGTATGTCTGTCTTTCTCTCTCAAAATTAGTAAATTTAAAACAGAAGGATTATAAGATTCATCACTGAGTGCGAGAATGAGAAACTCCTATAAAATTATTTAAAAGGTTAATTGAAATAGATGAACTTAATATTTGACAATTATGATGCCTGGTATATACTTTTAGAGTAGATTAATGAATAAGTGGTATGTGAGAAAATAGGAAGAAAGAATAAAAGTTTTTCAAAGTTTGGCTCTAAAGAGTAAGACATGGAATGCAGGAAAGGTAACAGGCTCTAGAAGTTTTCATTGTGTAATTTCTTCTTTGTTGATGACTTTTTAAAGATGAAATACTGGGGTAAGCCTTTGTGAACTAGGACCACCAACAATGTTTCCCCTTTTCTAACATTCCTACCTTTCATGCCCTCCATGAAGATGCATAATCTAGTTCCTTTCACCTTGAATCCGAGCTGGACTTGTGACTTGGATTAATCATCAGAGTATGATGGAAGTGACATTTTAAAACCTCTAATATCAATCTTAAGAAACTGGAAGCTTCCACATTGATCCTCCTGATGCTCAGCCTTGTACATGGAGAGAGAAATTTGATTAGCCGCCAGATAATGGGGGCACCACATGTTAGTATAGCCATCTTGTTTTGTTTCCTTTTTTTAACCTGTTGAGCTATCACCTGAAGACAGTGCCATAAACAACCCTAATTTACGCCACATGGAGCAAAGACTTGCTGTCTCTGATGTTAAATGGCCAAAATTTGAAATTGAGAGTAATTAAATGTTTTTTCTTTTAATAACAGTCTTTTGAGATCTAATTCACATACCATACAGTTCATCCAATTAAGTATACAACTTAGTGTTTTTTAGTATACTCAGATAAGTGGAGCCATCATCACAATTTTAGAATGTTTTAATCACTCCCAGAATATATCCTTGTGCACTTTAGCTATCATTTCCTGTTGTTCGTTCCCCTAAAACCCAGGAGATACACATGTAACTTGAACAGGGGCCTGAGTTCTGAGTAAAACCCTGGAGGAGGGAAAGGAGCCTAAGGACCAAGGCCAGTGCCTTGGTATTCTGGTGAAGATCCACCCAGGATGTGTCTTTACCTGAGCTGGGAGATTTCTTTTGTTTATAAACTGCCATAGTATGGAATGAAAAGAGGATAGCCCTGCTTTGCCCAGTAGCATGCAGACCACAGGGCAATTGTCCATGCAGGCAAGACTGGCCTTCAACAGCAGTACCAGTTTTCTCTCTTCACCTCCAAATGACCAGTGTCATTCTTGGTCCAGAGAGGAAGAATTTTCTTGTTTGTTTGTTTGTTTGTTTGTTTGTTTAAAGACCAAAAGGCCCTATGCAAACTCTGATCTAGTGTGTCTATACAGTTTCCAATTCCAGAGATTCATATGAATGAGATCATATAATACATGAACGTGCATGTCTGGCATCTTTTATTTAGCATAATGCTTTCAAGGTCCATACGAGCTGTAACATGTATGAGTATGTCATTCCTATTTGTAGCTGAATAATATTCCATTGTATGTGTATACCACTTTCATTATCCATTAGTCTGTTGGTGGATATTTGGGTTGTTTCATTCATTACTTCCTCTTCTTAGCTATAATTAATAATGCTGCTATAAGGAGTCATATAAAATGTTTTTGTCTAGATATATATTTTTATTTTTCTTGTATATATACATAGTAGAGGATCTTATGTATTTGTGTAATCATTTGAGGAGCTGCCAGGCTGTTTTTCAAAGCAGTTGTACTATTTCCTTTTTTCCCACCAGCAGCCTCTGAAAGTTAAATTTTCTCTACATTGTCACTAATACTTCTTATTGTTTGTCTTTTTTTAATATAGCCATGCTGTTAGGTATAATGTTATATCTTGTGATTTTGATTTACATTTTACTGACAGTTAATGTTGAGCATTTTTTATGTGATTATTTTCTTTGTAAAAATGACTACTCAGATCCTTTGCAAATTTTTAATAGGGTTATTTTTTATATTGAATTGTAAGGACTCTTAATATATTCTAGATACTAGTCCTTTATCAAATACATAATTAGCAAATAATTTTTCTCATTCCATTGATTTTTTTTTTACTTTTTTGTTGGAAGCACAAAATTTTTTATTTGAAAACTCCAATTTATCTATTTTTTTCTTTTGTTGCTCATGATTTTGGTGACATATTTAAGAATCCTTTGCAAAATCCCAGGTCATGAAGATTTACTCCTCTGTTTTATTTTAAGAGTCTTATACTATTACCTCTTAGATTTTGTTACTTGATCCATTTTTGAGTTAATTTTTGTATATCATAGAAGAAAGGGTTCTGACTTCATTCTTGGTTTCAGCTATTCACTTGTCACAGGACCATTAGTTGATAAGATTTTTATTTCTCCATCACTGATTGTGGCACACTTGTCAAAAATCATTTGACCAAGACACATTAATTTATTTCTGTGCTCTCAATTTTATTCCATTGCTCTATATGTCTATCTCTGTCCCAGACCACAGTCCTTTTTTTTTTTTTTTTTTTTAAGTTTATTTACCTGGAGAAGGTGGTGCAGAGAGAAAGGGAAAGAGGGAGAATTCCAAGCAGGCTCCATGCTGTCAGGGAGGATCATGATGGGGTGGGGGGGGAAGCTCCATCATATGAACCAGGCACTCATAACCTGAGCCAAAATCAAGAATCAGCCACTTAACCAACCAAGGCACCCAGTTACCCACTATGACCTCAGTCTTGATTGCCACTGCTTTGTAGAAAGTTTTGAAAGCAGAAAGTCAAGGTCTTCCTACTTTGTTCTTTTCAGAATTGTTTGGTAATTCTGGGTCCTTAGAATTTCAAATGGATGTTAGAATTAATTTGTCAATTTCTATGAAGAAGTCAACAGAGCTCCTGATATGGGTTGCATAGAATATGTAAATAGTCTAATGGATATTAGCACTTTAATGTTAAGTCTTCTAACGCTAACAGGATATTTTATAAAACGCATTTCAATTTTTTTCAAATTTTGTATTATTTTGTGCATATGATTTTTGGCTCCTTTTATTACATTTATTCTTAAGTATTCTATTATTTTTGGTGTTATTGTAAATAGAATTATTTTCTTAATTTCCTTTTTAGATTATTCATCATAAGTGTATAAAATACAAGTGATTTTTACATATTGATTATGTGTCTTGCAATTTTGCTGAACTCATTTATTTATTTATGTTTTTATTGTATTTTAGAGAGAAAGAGTATGAGTGGGGGAGGGGCAGAGAGAAAGGGAGACACAGAATCCAAACCATGTTCCAGGCTCTGAGCTGTCACAACAGAGCCCAATGTGGGGCTCGAACTCATGAACCATGAGCTCATGACCTGAGTTGAAGTCACACACTAAACCAACTGAGCCACACAGGTGCCCCTTGCTGAGCTGATTTATTAATTCTAATCGTTTAAGAAGATTCTTAGGATTTTCTGTATATGAGAACGGTTCACTTGTGAATAGAGTTACACTTCCTGCCCAAGCTAGATGATTTATATTTCTTATCTAGTTGTTCTGGGTAAAACTTACAGTACAGTAGGTAATAGAAGTGAGAGCAGAGAGTCTTGTCTTTTTCCTAATCTTAGGGGAAAAACAATGTCTTTTCTCATTAAATATGATAACTTTGGTGTGTGTGTGTGTGTGTGTGTGTGTGTGTTTAAACGATGCCTTTTATCAGTTTCAAGAATTTTTCCCTTCTATTTCTAGTTTCTTGATCGTTTCTTTTTCTCATGAAATGGTGTTTGATTTTGTCAAATGGCTTTTGTTGGCCTTTTGAAATGATCATGTGATTTTTAAAAATTTTATTGCTATGATGCATTACATTAATTGATTTTCATATGTTGAACCAAGCTTCCATTTCTGCACTAATTGAGACTTGGTCATGGTATATAATTCTTTCTGTATGGTGCTGGATTCAGTTTGCTAGCATTTTGGTTTTGGTGGTTGTAAAATATACATAAAATTCCACATTTTAACCATTTTTAAATCATTATTTGCATAATATATATTTTCCATCTCTTCCACTATCTTTGTACTTTTAATCTGAAGTATTTGTATTCAGACTATATTTTAATCCAGTTTTAAAATCTATATTTTAAAAGTACCTCCTTTTTGAATGTTTAACACATTGAAATTTAATATTATCGATATAGTTGGTTTGTGAGAGTTTACTGTTTTCTATATGGCTCAGGTCTTTGTTGTTGTTGTTGTTCCTCTATTTTTCTGCTCCTTTCATTTGCACTAAATGTATATTTTCTACAGAGACATTTTAATTTTTTTAAATGGTTCTTCAGTGTATTTTTTAAAACTGGTAACTCTGGACTTTACTGTATATATTTTAATTTACCAGATTCAGTTTCAGACTTACACTGGCTTAACTTTAGTAATATAGAAACATTACTCCTATATAGCTGTCTATTCTTTTTTTCTCCTTTCTGTTGTATTATTATTATTATAATACATATTGTATCTACTAATGTTAAGCACCCAACAACACATTGTAAAATTACCACTTTACTACCTGTAGTAGTTCTTAAACCCATTACAGCTATTTTTATAATCCCACTTTGTGCTGTTATTGACAAATGTACTATACCTACATATCTATATATTATAGGCTCAACATTATATGTACATATATTATTTTATACCATTGTTTTTTAAATCCATTATGGGTGTAAATGAAAATATGTTATATATATATAATTTTTTATTTCTACAATTACTTTTATCAGTGCTTTTTGTTTTTTCCTGTGGACTTGAATTACCATTAGTGTCACTTGATTTCAGCCTGAAGGACTTCCTTAGGTATTTCTTGATGGTAGATCTGATAGCAACAAATTCTCTTGCTTAAGTTTATCTGGAAGGTCTTTATTTCACCTTCATTTGTGTTTATTATTTAAACTTTAATTAGTTAACATACAGTGCAATATTGGTTTCAGGTATAGAATTCATTGATCCATCACTTACATACAACACCCATTGCTCATCAAAAGTGTCCCTCTTAATGCCTGTCACCCATTTGGCTCATTCCCTACTCACCTCCCTCCCTCCACCCTCAGTTTGTTCTCAATCATTAAGTGCCTCTTTTGGCTTGTCTCTCTCTATTCTCTTTCCCTCCCCCTTCCCATATGTTCATCTCTGTGGTTTCTAAAATTCCACATATGACTGAAATCATATGGTATTTGTCTTTCTCTGATAGAATTATTTGCTTACCATAATACATGCTAGAAACACCCATGTTATTGCAAATGGCAAGAATTCATTCTTTTTGATGTTTAAGTAATATTCCATCACACACACACACACACACACACACACACAACGTGAACATGCACCATATCTTCATTATACATTCATAAGTCAGTGGACATTATTTTTGATAATGCTGCTATAAACATTGGGACATACGTACGCCTTCAAATCAGTGTTTTTGTATGATTTGGGTAAATACCTACTAGTACAATGGATAGATCATAAGGTAGCTCTATTTTTAGTTATTCTGAGGAAACTCCATACTCTTCATCAGAGTGGCTACACCAGTCTGCCTTCCCACCAGCAGTGCAAGAGCATTCCCTTTTTTCTGCATCTTCATCAACATCTGATTTTTCTTGTGTAGTTAATTTTAACCATTCTGAATAAAGGGTTGGTTTCTAAAATCTATAAAGAAGTTATCAAATTCAACACCTCAAAACAAACAACCCGGTTAAGAAATGGTCAGAAGACATGAATAGATAGTTTTCCAAAGACATCCAGATGGCTGACAGACACATGAAAAGATGCTTAATGTCACTCATCATTAGGGAAATACATATCAGAGCCATGATGAGATTCTACATCACACCTGTCAGAATCACTTTCATTTTGAAAGATAGCTTTGCTAAATATAGGATTCTTGGTTGATAGTTTTTTTTTTTAACTCTTTGAATGTTTTATTCCATTGCCTCATTTATTTCCACCAGGAAGTCAACAGTTAATCTTATTGGTATTCCCCTGAAAATGAGGCCATTTTTCTCTTGCTATCTGAAAAATATTCTCCTTGTCTTTGACTTTCAGTATTTTTAATACATTGTAATAATATAATATGATCTGTTGTGGGTCTTTTAGTGTTTATCTGACACATTTCATTTATCTTCCTGATGTATAAGTTATTATTTTTCAATAACGTGGGAAGCTTTGCTAATCATTTACTTTAATTTTTAAATAGTTTATTGTCAAGTTGGTTTTCATATAACACCCAGGGCTCATCCCCACAAGTGCCCTTCTCCATGCCCATCAACCCCCTTACTGGCACCCCACCCCTTCTGCCCTCTGTTTGTTCTCTGCATTCAAGGGTCTCTCATGATTTGCCTCCCTCCCTCTCCCCCATTATTTTTCCCCTTCTTCTCACCCATGGTCCTGCATTAAATTCCTTCTAATCCTCCTATATGTGAGGAGCATATGGTGTATGTCTTTCTCTGCCTGACTTATTTTACTCAGTGTAACCCCCTCAAGTTCCATCCATGTTGCTACACATGGCCAGATTTCATTCTTTCTCTTTCCCATGTAGTATTCCATTGTATAGATAAACCACATCTTCTTGATCCATTCATCCGCGGACGGACACTTAGGCTCTTTCCATGTTTTAGCTATTGTGGAGAGTGGTGCTATGAACAGTGGGGTACATGTGCTCCTATGCATCAGCATTTCTGTATCCCTTGGGTAAATTCCTAGCAGTGCTATTCCTGGGTCCTAGGGGAGTACTATTGTTAGCTGCCTGAGGAACCTCCACACTGTTCTCCAGAGGGGCTGTACCAGTTTACATTCCCACCAACAGTGGAGGAGGTTGCCCGTTTCTCCACATCCGCGCCAGCATCTAGAGTCTCTTGATTTGTTCATTTTAGCCATTCTGACCGGCGTGAGGTGGTATCCGAGTGTGGTTTTGATTTGTATTGCCCTGATGAGGAGGGACGCTGAGCATTGTTTCATGTGTCTGTTGGCCATCTGGATGTCCTCTTTGGAGAAGTGTCTGTTCATGTCTTCTGCCCACTTCTTCACTGGATTATTTGTTTTTAGGGTGTGGAGTTTGGTGAGTTCCTTATAGATTTTGGATACTAGCCCTTTATCTGATAGGTCATTTGCAACTATGTTTTACCATTCAGTCAGTTGCCTATTAGTTTTATGGATTGTTTCCTTTGCCATGAAGAAGCTTTTAATCTTGACGAGGTCCCAATAGTTCATTTTTGCTCTTGATTCCCTTGCCTTTGGGGATGTGTCAAGTAAGAAGTTGCTGTGGTTGAGGTCAAGGAGGTTGTTTCCTGCTTTCTCCTCTAGGGTTTTGATGGTTTCCTGTCTTACTTTCAGGTCCTCTATCCATTTTGAGTTTATTTTTGTGTATGGTGTGAGAAAATGAGCTAGTTTCATTCTTCTGCATGTTGCTATTTCTTTCAGCACCATCTGTTAAAGAGACTGTCTTTTTTCCATTGGACATTCTTTCCTGCTTTGTCAAAGATTAGTTGGCTATATGCTTTTGGTTCCAAATCTGAGTTCTCAATTCTATTCCATTGGTCTATGTGTCTGTTGTGTCAATACCATACTGTCTTGATGATGACAGCTTTATAGTAGAGGCTAAAGTCTGGGATGGTGATGCCTCCCATTTTGGCTTTCTTCTTCAATATTACTTTGGCTATTCGGGGTCTTTTGTGGTTCCATACAAATCTTAGGATAGTTTGTTCCAGTTTTGAGAAGAAAAGTGGTGCAATTTTGATTGGGATTGCATTGAATGTGTAGATTGCTTTGAGTAGTAATGATATTTCTAAATTTGTTCTTCCAATCCATGAGCATGGAATGTTTTTCCATTTCTTTGTGTCTTCTTCAATTTCCTTCATAAATTTTCTATAGTTTTCAACATACAGATCTCTTATATCTTTGGTTAGGTTTATTCCTAGGTATTTTATGTTTTTTTTCTGCAATTGTGAATGGGATCAGCTTCTTGATTTCTCTTTCTGTTGCTTCATTGTTGGTGTATAAAAATGCAACCTATTTCTGTACGTTGATTTTGTATCCTGCAACTTTGCTGAATTCTTGGAGCAGCTCTAGTAGTCTTCTGGTAGAGTCTGCTGGGTTTTCGATGTAGAGTATCATGTCGTCTACAAAAAGTGAAAGTTTGATTTCTTCTTTGCCTATTCTAATGCCTTTGATTTCCTTTTGTTGTCTGATGGCTGATGCTAGCACTTCCAGCACTATGTTAAACAACGTGGTGAGAGTGGACATCCCTGTCATGTTCCTGATCTCAGGGGAAAGCTCCCAGTTTCTCCCCGTTGAGGATCTTGCTAGCTGAGGACCTCTTATAGATGGCTTTTATGATGTTTAAATAAGTTCCTTCTTATCCTTCTATCCCGACTTTCTCTAGGGTCTTTATTAAGAAAGGATGCTGTATTTTGTCAAATGCTTCCTCTGCATCTATCCACAGGATATGTTTTTTAGCTTTTTTTTTGTTAATGTGATGTATCACATTGATTGACTAGCGAATATTGAACAGCCCTGTAACCCAGGAATGAATCCTACTTGATCTTGGTGGATAATTCTTTTCATGTGCTGTTGGATTCGATTTGCAAGTATCTTGTAGAGGATTTTTGTATCTCTATTCATCAAGGATATTAGCCTATAGTTATCCCTTTTTGCTGGATCTGTGTCTGCTTGGGAATCAAAGTGATGCTGGCTTCACAAAATGAGTCTCGAAATTTTCCTTCCATTTCTATTTTTTGGAATAGCTTAGGAAGAATGGGTATTAACTGTTTTAAATGTCTGATAGAATTCCCCAGGGAAGCCATCAGGTCCAGGGCTCTTCTTTGTTGGGAGATTTTTGATAACTGATTCGATTTCTTCACTCTTTATGAGTCTGTTCAGATTTTCTATCTCTTCCCGTGTGAATTTTGGTAGTGAGTGTGTGTTTAGAAATTTGTCCATTTCTTCAAAGTTGTCCAATTAGTTGGCATATAATTTTTCATAGTGTTCCTTGATAATTGCTTGTATTTCTGAGGGATTGGTTGTAATCAATCCTTTTTCATTCATGATTTTGTCTATTTGGGAGCTCTCTCTTTTCTTTTTGAGAAGCCTGGCTAGAGGTTTGTCAATTTTGTTTATTTTTCAGAAAACCAANTTGAAAAGAAGGTGAATTCCACGGCCTCAGCATGTAGAGTTCTAAATATATCTTTTAGATCCATCTGGTCCAATGTGTCATTCAAGTCCATTGTTTCTTTAGTGATTAGAAAATCACTAAATGTCTGGTTGATCTATCCATTGCTGTCAGTGGAGTATTAAAGTCCCCTGCTATTAGCAGATTCTTATATATAAGCTTGTTTCTGTTTGTGATTAATTGTTTTAAATATTTATGTGCTTCCACATTCGGTGCATAGACATGTATAATTGTTACTTATTCCTGATGGATAGACCCTGTAATTATTATATAATGCCCTTCTTCATCCCTTATTACTGTCTTTACTTTAAATTCCAGTTTCTCTGATATAAGTATAGCTACTCCAGCTTTCTTTTGACTTCCAGTAGCATGATATTTCTCCATCCCCTTACTTTTAATCTGATGGTGTCTTCTAGTCTTAAATGCGTTTCTTATAGACAACAAATAGATGGATTTTATTTTTTAATTAATTCTGCTACCCTATGTCTTTTGATTGGAGCATTCAGCCCATTTATATTCAGTGTTATTATTGAAAAATATGTGTTTAGAGTCATTGTGTCGTTTGTGGTATTCATGCTTGTGGTGGTGTCTCTAGCATCTTGAGTTCCTTGCAACATTTCCTTCAGAGAATCCTCCTCAGGATTTCTTGTAGGGCTCGTTTAGTGGTGACAAATTCTTTTAATTTTTGTTTATTTGGAAAGTCTTTTATCTCTCCTTCTATTCTGAATGACAGGCTTGCTTGATAGAGGATTCTTGGCTGCATATTTTTTCTGTTCATCACATTGAAGATCTTCTGCCATTCCTTTCTGGCCTGCCAAGTTTCATTAGATAGGTCTGTCACCACTCTGATAGGTTTCTCTTTTTATATTAGGTCCCTTTTCTCCCTAGGTGCTTTCAAACTTCTCTCTTTGTCCTTATATTTTGCCAGTTTCACTATGATATGTCGTGCAGATGATCGATTCAAGTTACATCTGAGGGGAGTTCTCTGTGCCTCTTGAATTTCAACATCTACTTCCCTCCCCAGGTTGGGTAAGTTCTCTGCTACAATTTGTTCTAGGACTCCTTCAGCACCTTTCCCTCTCTCTTCCTCTTCTGGGATTCCTATGATATGGATATTGTTTCCTTTGATTGTATCGCTGAGTTCTCAAACTCTTCTTTCATGTTCCTAGATCAGTTTATCTCTCTTTTTCTGTTTCTTCTTTTTCTATAAAAATGTCTTCTAAATCACTTATTCTCCTTTCTGCCTCTTCAATCCGTGCATCGGATGCTTCCATTTTATTATGTATCTCATTTATAGCCTTTATTAATTCATCATAACTATTTTTAAGCTCCATAGTGTTTGTAGCCATAGTTTCTCTGATGTCCTCCATGCGTTTTTCAAGCTCAGCGATTAATTTTATGATTATTGTTCTAAATTCTTGTTCAGTTATGTTGCTTATATCTATTTTGAGCAGTTCTTTAGCTGTCATTTCTTCCTGGAATTTCTTTGGAATTTCTTTTGGAGTTCTTTCATTTCGTCACTTTGGTTTGCTTTCTATCTCTTGTTAATTTTAAAGGTTTGTTGTACACTCTGCCCCTGCGAGTTCTGCTTTATTATAGAAGGCTCTTTGACTGTTCAGGGCCTGTCAGTTCAGGAAGTGTTCTTTGAACGGTGTCTCTTGGTTTCCCTTGTTGAGCGTTTGGTTATTTTGTTTCCCTACTCATTGTGGTATTTGGGACTCTGCACCATGTATAGTTTGGCTTGTTTCTTGAGGTAGCCTTATGAGGTTTCCTTCCCAGTGTATTCTGTCTCTTTCTCTTCTCAAACTCCTGTGGTGGCTCAGTGTCCTATGACTTCAGTCCTTTTCTGTTTGAGAGATGGGTGCATGCAAAATGCATGGAGCTCCCTACTTCTCCGCCATCTTGCCGTTCTCCTCTAATTATTTTTTAATATTTATTTGTTTTCTCTGTTGCCTTTCCTTCTCATATTCCATTACAGGAATGCTGACCTTTGAGCAACATGAATTTGGACTGCATGAGTTTACTCACAGTCCAAATTGTTTTCAATAGATACAGTAGAGTACTATAAATGTATTTTTTCTTCTTGATGTTTTTCTTAACATTATTTTCTCTAGCTTACATTATTATAAGAATTTAGCATATAATATGTATAGCATACAAAATATGTGTTAACAGACTTTTTATATTTATAAGGCTTCCAGTCAAGAGTAGGCTATTAGTAGCTAATTTTAAGGGAAATCAAGTTACATGCAGGTTTTGACTACATGGGGACTGTGTCCTTGACCCCACCATTGGTCAAGGGTGTATTATGTATTTGTGTACTTAATAGTGTCTCATTTTCCTCTGTTGTTCTGTTTATTTTTCTTTCTTTTTTCTTTTTTGTGCTTTGGTTTGCTAAACTCTTTGCATATATCCTCGAGTTTTCTCATTACTTTTTCTACTTCCTCAGGTTTACTGAAAAGACCCTCTAGTGAATTTTTTATTTTAGCTACTGTAATTTTCAGTTACAGAATTTGCTTGCTTTCCTACAAAAATTCTCTTAGTTGCTGTTCTCTATTTGATAAGACATTGTCATTATATCTTCCTGTACTTCTGTAATTATGATTTCCTTTAGTTTATAAATACTTATAGTGTCTACTTTGAATTCTTTTAGTACTAACTCTAACATTTGTTCACTCTCCCAGTTTCTTTTGCCTGTTTTTTTTTTCTCCTTTCTTCCCAGTGGATGGATAATATTTTAATATTTCTTATTTTTTTCTTGGAAACCAGACATGTTGGATACTGTGTTGTGGCAACTCTGGATAATGATTCTTCTCCAAGGATTGTTGTTTTGGTTAATGACTGGTTGGATATTTTAGTGAAGTCTGTCCCCACCCCCTCTTAACTATATTAAGTCTCTGATGCTGCTGTTCAGAGATGCAGAGCTTGAGTATGCCCACAGTCACCCAGGGTGGCATCGGTACCTGTATAGTTCTTTATTATGATTTTTGTGATTGAACCCACCTTTTAAACTCCACTTTTGGCCCACTGATTGGTTATGCATTTAAATCCATCCTCCCATTCACAATGCCTCCAGCAACCCTCAGGTTGTTCTCTGTATTTAAGAATCTCTTTTGTTTTATACTCTTCTTTGTTTTTAATATTATTTTTGCTTCCCTTCCCTTTGGTCCATCTATTTTGTATCTTAAATTCCTCATGTAAGTGAAGTCATATGATATTTGTCATTCTCTAATTCACCTAGGATAATACCCTCTAGTTCCATCCATGTAGTTGCAAATGGCAAGTTGCATTCTTTTTGACTGCTGAATAATACTCCATTGTGTGTGTGTGTATCTACACACCATATCTGTCAATGTGACATTTGGCCTCTTTCCATACTTTGGCTATTGTCGATAGTACTGCTATAAACATTGGAGTCCATGTGCCGCTTCAAAACAGCACACTTGTATCCCTTGGATAAATACCTAACAAAGAAATTGCTGGATCATACGGTAGTTTTATTGTTAATATTTTGAGGAATCTCCATAGTGTTTTCAAGAGTAGTTGCACCCGTTTGCATTCTCACCAGCAGTGCAAAAGAGATCCTCTTTCTCTGTATGCTGTCCAACATTTGTTGTAGCTTATGTTGTTAATTTTACCCATTCTGACTAGTATGAGGTGGTATCTCATTGTAGTTTGAATTTGCATTTCTGTGATGATGACTGATGTTGAGCATTCTTTCATGTGTCTGTAGCCACCTGGATGTCTTCTTTGGAGAAGTGTCTATTCATGTCTTTTGCCCATTTCTTCACTGGATTATTTGTTTTCTGAGTGTTGAGTTTGAGAAGTTCTTTATAGATTCTGGATTTTAGCCCTTAATCTGATAAGTCATTTGCACATATATTCTCCCATTCTGTAGATTGCTGTTTAGTTTTGCTAATTGTTTCCTTCACTGTGCAGAAGATTTTTATTTTGATAAGGTCCCAATAGTTCATTTTTTTGCTTTTGTTTCCCTTGCCTTTGGAGACATATTGAGTAAGAAGTTGCTGCAGCCGAGGTCAAAGAGATTTTGCCTCCTTTCCCCTCTAGGATTTTGATGGCTTTCCTGTCTTAGATTTAGATTTTCATCCATTTTGAGTTTATTTTTGTAAATGATGTAAGAAAGTGGCTCAGGTTCATTTTTTGGCATGTTGTTGTCCAGTTTTCCCATCACTGTTTGCTGAAGAGACTGTCTTCATTCCATTGGTATTCTTTCCTGATTTGTTAAAGATTAGTTGGCCATACATTTGTGGGTCCATTTCTGGGTTGAAGTCTAGGAATTTGATACCTCCAGCTTTGGTTTTGTTTTACAGGATTGCTTTGGCTATTCAGAGTCTTTTCTGTTTCTATACAAATTATAGGACTGTTTCTTCCCTCTCTATGAAGAATGCTGATGTTATTTTGTTAGGGATTGCATTGAATGTGTAGATTGCTTTGGGTTATATTGACATTTAACAATATTTGTTCTAATCCAGGAGTATGATATATTTTTCCTTTTTTGTGAGTCTTCTTCAATTTCTTTCATAAGCTTTCTATAGTTTTCAGTGTATAGATTCTTCACCTCTTTAGTTAAGTTTATTCCTACGCGTTTTATGGTTTCTGGTGCAGTTGTAAATAGGATTGATTCCTTGATTTCTCCTTCTTGTGCTTCATTACTAGTGTATAGGAATGCAACTGATTTCTGTGCATTGATTTTATATCCTGTGACTTTGATGAAGTCATGGATCAGTTCTAGAAGGTTTTTGGTGGACTCCTTTGGGTTTTCCATATAAAGTATTATGCTGTCTGTGAAAAATGAAATTTTGACTTCCTCCTTGTTGATTTGGATGTCTTTTATTCCTTTGTGTTGTCTGATTGCTGAGGATAGGACTTCCAATACTATGTTGAATAAAAGTGGTGAGAGTAGACATCCTTGTTGTGTTCCTGACCTTATGGGGGAAATCTCTCAGTTTTTCCCCATTGAGGATGATATTATTGGTGGGTCATTCATATATGGCTTTTATGATCTTAGGGTATGATTCTTATATCCCTTCTTGCTTGTGAGTTTTTATCAAGAAAGGAAACTATATTTTCTCAAATGCTTTCTTTGCAACTATTGGGAAGATCAAGTGGTTCTTCTCCTTTATTTTATCGATGCAATGTATGACGTTGATTTTTTATTTTTTTAGCGGATATTGAACCAGCCCTGCATCCCATGTATAAATCTCATTTTGTTGTGATGAATAATTCTTTTAATGTATTGTTGGATCCAGTTGTCTAGTATCTTGTGGTTTTTTTGTATCCATGTTCATCAGAGAAATTGGTCTATATTTCTCCTTTTTAGTGAGCTTTTTGGTTTTGGAATCAAGGTAATGCTGGCTTCATAGAATGAGTTTGGAAGTTTTCCTTCCATTTCTATTTTTTTAAACAGCTTCAAAAGAATAGGTGTTAACTCTTCTTTAAATATTTGGTAGAATCCCCCTGGAAAGCTATTTGGCCATGGACTCTTGTTTTTTGGGAGATTTTTTTAATTACTAATTTGATTTCTTTACTGGTTATGGGTATGTTAAAATTTTATATTTCTTTCTTTTCAGTTTTGGTAATTTATATGTTTCTAGAAATTTTTCCATTTCTTCCAGATTGCCTAATTTATTGGTGAATTCTTGCTCATAATATTCTCATTATTGTTGGTAGTTCTGCAGTGTTGGTTGTGATCTCTCTTCTTACATTCCTGACTTTATTTATTTGGGTCCTTTCCTTTTTGTTTTTGATCAAACTGGCTAGGGGTTTATCAATCTTGTTAATACTTTAAAAGAACTAGCTCCTGGTTGCATTGATCTTTTCTACTGTATTTTCGGTTTTTATAGCATTGATTGCTGCTCTAACCTTTATCATTTCCTGTATTCTACTGGTCTTTGGTTTTATTTGCTGTTATTTTTTCATCTCTTAAAGATATAAGGCTAGGCTGTATATATGGAGATCTTTCTTCTTTTTTTAGGAAGGCCTGGATTGCTATATACTTCCCTCTTAGGACCACCTTTGTTGCATCCCAGAGGTTTTGAGCTGTGGTGTTACCATTTTTATTGGCTTCAATGTAATTTTTAATTTCTTCTTTAACTTCTTATTTACCCCATTAATTCTTCAGTAGGATGTTCTTTAGCTTCTAGGTATTTTTTATCTTTCCAAATCTTTTCTTGTGGTTGATTTTGAGTTTTATATCATTGTGGTCTGAAAATAAGCACACGGTGCTTGATCTTTTTGTACTTGTTCAGGGATGATTTGTTTCCCAGTATGTGATCTATTCTGGAAAATGTTCCATGTTCACTCGAGAAAAATGTATATTCTGCTGATTTAGGATGAAATGTGAATATACCTGTTAAGTCTATCTGGTCCAATGTGTCATTCAAAGCCATTGTTTCCTTGTTTTCTGTTTAGATGTCTGTCCATTGCTGTAGGTGGGGTGTTGAAGTCCCCTACTATTATGGTATTATTATCAATGAGTTTCTGTATATTTGTGATTAATTGATTTACATATTTGGGTATTTCCACGTTTGGAGTATAAATGTTTACAATTGTTAGACCCCCCCCCTTATTTATGATACAATGCCCTTCTTCATCTCCTGTTGCAGTCTTTATTTTAAAATGTAGATTGTGTGATATAAGTATGGCTTTCTGGCTTTCTTTTGGTGACCATTAGCATGCTAGCTGTTTCTCCATCCCCTTACTTTCAATCTGAAGGTGTCTTTAGGTCTAAAATGTGTCTCTTGTAAACAGTATATAGATGGATCTTGTTTTTTTATCCATTCTGTTGCCCTATGTCTTTTGATTGGAGCATTTAGTCCATTGACATTTAGAGTAAGTACTGAAAAATAAAAATTTATTGAATTTATGTTCCCCATAGAATTGGAGTTTCTGGTGGTGTTCTCTGGTCCTTTCTAGTCTTTGTTGTTTTGGTCCTTTTTTTCATCTTTTCTCTCCTCAGAGGTCCCCCTTAAATTTTCTTGCAGGGCTGGTTTAGTGGTCATGAACTCCTTTAGTTTTTGTTTTTCTGGGAAACTTTTTATCTCTCCTTCTATTTTGAATAACAGCCTTGCTGGATAAAAAATTCGTGACTGAATATTTTTTCCCATTTAGCACATTGAATGTATCCTGTGACTCCTTTCTGGTCTGCCAAGTTTCTGTGGATAGGTCTGCTGCCAACCTGATCTGTCTTCCTTTGTAAGTTAAGGACTTTGACTATTATATGCCTTGTTGATGGTTGGTTCTTGTTGAATCTAATGGGAGTTCTCTGGGCTCCCTGTATATTGATGTCTGTGTCTTTCCCCAGGTTATAAAAGTTCTCCACTATGATTTGCTAACATTAACCATATAACCCTTTTTTCTGTCTTCATCTTCTAAGACCTATAGGATTCAGATATTAATTCCTTTTTAATGAGTCACTGAGGTCTCTAATTCTTATATCATGCTCTTTTGCCTTAATTTCCCTCTTTTTTTCTTCATTATTCTTCATAAGTTTGTCCTATCTATTGCTGATTTGCTGCTCTACTTCATGTATCCTTCCTTCCATGACAGCCATTCAAGATTGCATCTCAGTTATAGAATTTTTAATTTCATCCTGACTAGATTTTATTGTTTATAGCCACAGAAAGGGATTCTATGTTTTCTTCAACCCCAACTTAATATTCTTATTATCATGATTCTAAATTCTGGTTCAGACATCTTGCTTTTATCTGTGTTGATACATATACAGTCCCTGGATGCCATTTCTTCCTGTTCTTTCTTTTGGGGTAAGTTCCTTCATTTCATCATTTTGAAGGAAGAAAAAGAATTAATAAAAAAAAATAAATTAATAAATTAATAACAAAATAAAAAAGCAAATAGAGGATGCTAGATCCTACATGTGTTTTTGTCTGGTTGTTGAAAGAAGCTTGAGAGAATAGAGAAAAAGGGGAAAGAAAATTTTAAAAAATGATAAAAAAGGAAAATGTTTGAAAATTTAAAAAACACAAATACTATAAAATACAGTAAAATGAAATGATCAAAGTAAAATAAAATTTAAAAAGTTTGAAAAAAGTAAAAAAATGGTAGAAAAAATTTAAGAAAATCTTTTTTATAAAAACAGAAAATAAAAATAATTTTTTTTCTCTCTCTGTATTCAAGAATAAAAAATGAAAAAATCGAATAAAGGGACCAGCAAACAGAATGAAATATGGTTGAAATTATATCCAGTTTCCCCCAGAAGTCAAACTATGAAGCATTTTATTGTCTATAAACTAAGCAGTCAGAGAGATTGGTGATGTTCCTCTAGAGCACAGTTAGCCCAATTGGGCAGGGCTTGGTATAACAGCTCCAGTCTTACTAGATAGCACTGCTCAATTTACTGGGATGGGTCGTTGTGGCATGTGTAGGTGTGTATGCACATGTGCAGGAAGGATGAAAATGGCATCACCCAGTTACCTAGTCTCCAGTATCAGAACTCCGTGCCCTCAGGGTCCAGCAATCAACCACCTCTCTTTCGTCTTTGGCTTCCATTCACTGCCAGCTTCTACACTGTTAGTGACCAAGCCTTCAGCCTGCCAGTTGGCACCTACCTCCCAAGTATTATCTTGAATGGGGCTATGTTTCCAAACCCCTCATTTCTGAAGGCCCTATGTATTTAACCCACTCAGACTTCCTGGAGGAGGGACCTGCTGAGCAATGGCCAGTGCCATCCCACCCCAGGAACATTCACAAGATTTCAGGGATTGTGGTAAATCACAGCACATATTAGGCACCAGGCTTCACCCTTAACATCCTGTTCTACCACTAGCAAATGTGGCTATTCTCCATGGTCCACTAGGCCTTTTGCGGTTGTCCATCCAGTATGGGAACTGCCTCTCTGTGTGTGACCTGAGGAGACCTCAGACCTCACTCTCTGCTCCTGGGGATTCTCGCTTCCCATCAGAACTCTGCTACATATTGAGCTGCAGAGTTTCAGACTCTGTGCTCCCATGTTTATAGAGTCTTAGTAGAATTTAAACCCTCTCCTTTCTCCTTTCTCCCTTTTTTTTCAGTCCCTTGCAGCTGTTTCCACTCCTTTCCAGCTGCTTTCACGGGTTTGGGGGAGAGTGCTTTTCCTGTACTCTCCCCCCATCACCATTCTCTCTTCACAAGAAATAACAGTTCGTTACCCTCCATGGCTTCTCTCTCCCTTAGTTCTCCTCTTCCTACCACATACCTGCTGAGTTCTGTGGTTCAAGTTGTGCAGATTGTTGTGTTAATCCTCAAATCAGCTTTCTAGGTGTGCAAGATGGTTTGGTGTTGATCTAGCTGCATTTCAGGGTTGAGAGAGACAAAAACAAAAACACCTTCCATACTGCTCTGCCATCTTGGCCCCTCCGTTCCTGAAGAAGGATCTTAATGAAAATTCACTGTGTACTTCTTAGTCACCCACATTGAGGATATAACATGGTTGGGAAGGGGAATATTAGAAGAGGATTGTTTAGAAAGCTATGCGTATTTTTATTTCTAACTGTTTCTCCTTACTCCTCACTATACACATGTCCATTCTCCAATCTCCTTCCTACAGGATAGTTTTCTTTACTTAAAATGTAGAAAAGGGGGTTTTATCTTATACCCTTACAGAACTTGATGTAGAAGTCCTGGAGTTTGGAGGATCCATTAGACTGGTGTCTAATGCTATGCATTGCTAATGCAATACCATGGTGAGCTACTGTCTGTGAAGCATAAAGCACTCAGTGATTAGAGATTAGCACTGGCAACACATTCAGTTTCTACTATGATCAACTAGACAATACCAAAAGTCTCCTCTGATTATCCCATGGATCTGCTTTTTACTATAGTGACTCTATTTGCCTTTATTATAGTGACTCTATTCAGTCTTTGGTGACTAAATACTGCCCTTCACCCCTGCCATCTAATCATCGTCATTGTATTTAAGGAGGTCAGCTTGATGATAGCAGTTCCTACTGTAAGTCCCGGTCTGTAGTTGTAGCCAGTACTGAGTTCTTCAAGATGCTCTTGCTCCCCCTACAATGTTTTTCTCATCATCTTTGTAAAAAGAGTGTCTCTTGGACCCTCTAGGTGGACACAGTGTGATGAGTGATGGTGACTGGTGATGCGGTAGGTGTTCCTAATGTAACATTCCAATATTCCTATATCTTCTCTTATATTCTGCCAAAGATGTCCTGGTATTGGAAGTTCATTTAGTATAGGCCATATTTGGTTCTAGGTTTCAGCCAATAAACCAAACTTCTCTAGTCATGGCCAACTACCTAAGCCAGTACATTCGGTCCAAATCTTAGTAAGATTCTTCATCCAAGGAGATACTCACTTCAGTCAAGAGAGGAAAGGTTTCTTCCACCAACAAATGAAGCTCAGGGGTTCCTGGGTGGCTCAGTTGGCTAAACGTTCAGCTTTGGTTCAGGTCATGATCTCAGTTTGTGGGTTCAAGCCCCACATCAGGCTTTGTGCAGTCAGCTCAGAGCCTAGAGCCTGCTCTGGATTCTGTGTGTGTGTGTGTCTCTCAGCCCCTCCCCCACTTGTACTCTGTCTCTCCGTGTCTCTCAGAAATAAATAAACGTTAAAAAAAATTTTTTTTAAAAAACAAATGAAGCCCAGCAGAACTTAGTGTCTAATGTCTCCAGTTACACTGAAGTAACTATAGTTGTGCCAATTCTATTTTCAGGGTCTCATTTCTTCTCAATAACTGCTCTAAATTTATTATTATAGAACCCACACTTTTGGTAATTTAATTTTCATTGTAATCCAACCATCTTCAGAAACACACTTTTGTTTGTTTTATAGAAGCTTTGACCCTGTCACTACAGAGTAGAGTGTTTCTTTGGGGGCAGCCATGGAAGCTTTTGGTCCTTTATCCAGATCTTGGGCTGATGATTTCTAGCCCTGCATGAACATTTCTTTCCCTAAATTCTCTAGTGTACTTAGAAGAAAGCACTCACATCAGTAAAGCATGTCCCTTATTTTCATTATAATGTTCTATATTATTAACAACTTGGTTTCACCATGCTTTGCCTTCTGCACATGCTTTGCTACAGATGTTTACAGGTAATCATTAAATATCTGATACCCGTGCTTTCCTTGGACTATGTATATTCTCTTCACCAATAAAAATAGAAACATTGATACCTTTAGTCTTATTAGATATGAGGCCAATTCTGGATATCTTAGACTTAATTCTGAAAACTTATTCCTAAGGGCCTGTTCCTCTGGAATATTACTGTCCAATATAAGTATAATGAGAATCACAAATGCAAGCTACCTCTGCACTGTTAAAATATTTTAAAAAAACAAAATATTTTATTATATCCATATATCTAAAATATTATCATTTCTACCTGTAGTCAATGTAATAATTATTGATAAAATGTTTTTTAATTTTTCTTACTACCTTTGAAATCTTGTGTGTATTTAATGGATAGAGAGCATCTCAGTTCTGACTAATTACATTCCAAGTTGCTCAATAGCCACATGTGGCTAGTTGCTATTCTTTAGGACAGCATGTACTTAGAAGGAGCAGAAATTAAGCAATTATAGAAAATGGAAGCATCCTTGCAATGCTATTTCTCTGCATCTGATAGTGAGAGAGAAGCTGTTTGCAATTGGCCATTAGATATCAGTCAGACCAGCAGCAGAAAAGAAAGATGGGTATATACAGTACCCAGGATAAGGACTCACTAGGATGAACTGGCATCAACATCATTCTTTTGGGGTCTCCAATGACTGCAGGAGAAACATGCAAGAGCATCTGCTGCCCTTTACCACAGACCTTCACCCTCAGCAGTCCTGGGAGAGTAAGAAGGGAGAAGGCTCCCAAGTCATCAAGGCAAGACTTCAGATCGGTGAGTAAGGGTGTGACATGCCTCAAGTCATGGTATTCTGTGCTAACTGTGGATACAAAGATGTGGTTTCTGCTTCACTTCCCCCTTCCAGATTCAGGCAAATTTCTTTTGTAGCCAGTATGAATCTAGAGTCATACAGTACAGGGAGCTTTAAAAACCATTTCCAGCCCAACTAAGGTGACACAGTAATAAGCCGCTACAATGATGTTGCATTAAAAAAGGTAAAAAAAAAACAAAAACAAATTGAGAAACAAAACTTACATGAAATATCATGGGCAAGATGAATATCCAGAATTGGATATTGGTGACTCTCACCAATCATTTACAAAACAGTAGTTAACCACCAATGAGTAAAAACAAACAAACAAAAAACATTTAGCATTTTCAAAAGACAAAAGTAAGCTATGAAGGGTAGCAAAAATAGAGCCTCATGTAGGAAAAAATAATGTAAATAAAAATGTATAGCTGGCAGTTTGGTATTTTTTATGGTTAGAGTGCTGACAACATGCTATCATATTTTGCTGGTTGGCATAAAAATTGGTGTCAATTGATGAAGTGTAATTTTGTTAAAATGTCTCTTAGCCTTAAAATGTTTTCACTCTTGAAGTGGCTGGGTGGCTCAGTCAGCTGAGTGTTCCAATCTTGATCTCAGCTCAGGTGTTGATTTCAGGGTCATGAGTTCAAGCCCTATATTGGGCTCCATCCTGGGTGTAGGGACTACTTAAAAAAAAAGATGTTTCTACTTTTTACAGTGTCAATTCCACTCATTTTTATTCATATTTTAAAATGGGTAAGGGTAAGTCTTAAAAATATCCAAAGTAGGAAAATAATAATCACATAAAATACTCCTAGAAAGTATAAACATGATGAAAGCCAGATTCATTATTATGTGTAAAGTTACAGGTATGATCCCAAGTTTTAAAATCAACATTATAACAGAATATTTCCCCAATTAAAAAAAAAATCTTGGAAGGAAATATTTGAGATGTTAACAGATACTATAGGTTATTTTTAATTGTTATATTTCCTCTTTTTTTAATACCATTTTTGCAATTTGGTGTTCACTACATTCTACAAACTAATCAACATCATTAAAATAATTTAATGGCACTGTTTTTTGCAACTATTCGGTATACGTCATATATTACACAACATTTTTAAAATAATGGATCATAGGTCATGATTTAGTGGGTACTAGAAATAAGTGTTCTAAAAATCTTTATACCAGCTTAATCTTTCTACCAGCATTTTATGAGCATTCTGCTTTCTCTACATTCTTGCTATTGTCAAGTCCTTCTACCCATTCTTATGGGAGTTTAAGGATAGGTCACAGGTATTAATTTGCACTTCTTTGAGAGTGGTTTTTATATGCATCATAGCAACTTGTATATCCTCCTCTGTGAAGTATTTTTGTTTATTTTCATTGTTATTTGTCTTTTCCTATTAGAGGTGTTCTTTACTCCTGGGATGCAAGTCCTATCTCATGTTTATGTATTGCAAATAACTTTCTCCGCTCTATACCTGACATTTGCATTTTCTATTTTTTTAATGGAAATGAGATTTTAATTTTAATGCAGTTCAACTTACTAAGCTTTTCTTTTAGGGTTATGCTTTTCATGGATAGTGTCCTACTTAAGAAAAACTTTGGCCTACTCCAAGGTCATGAAGATATTTTTGTATGTTGTCTCCCAAAAGTTTTATTGTTTAATCTTTCACATTTAAGTCTATGTTCCATCTCATTTGATTTTTATGTATCATGTAGGGTAGAATTTAATATGTATGGTTTTTTTTTCCTAAATGGAAATCTTGATTAAGCATCATTTGTCCTGCACTCTTTCATGACAGTAGTAAGTTTGCTTTAACCTAGATTACTGTATATGCCTGGATCTAAATCTAGATACTTTGTTCTATTTCACTTCTCTTTTTACCTCTTGTGCATATATATAACTTTGTTTTGAATACTGTAGTGTCATAATTGGATTTACATCTAGTAGTATACATCTTTTAACTGAGTTCAATTCCTTTGTTTTTCAGACATAATTGACATATATTAGTTTCAGGTGTACAGTGTAGTGATATGTTACATGTATATATTGCAAAACTATCAACACAATAATTCAAAATAATAACCTTTACCATACAGTTGCAACTTTTTCTTGTGATGAAAACATTTAAGCTGTAATCTTAGCTACTTTCAATTATATAATAGATTATTATTAATTGCAGTTACCTTACTATATGCTATACTTATTTTATGAAGTTTATACCTGTTGAATAGCTTCACCTATTTTGTTCATCTTCCACCCCCACCACCTGGTAACCACTCAGCTGTTCTCTAGGTCTACGAGTTGCTGCATTGTTGTTGTTTGTTGTTGTTGTTGTGATTATTCTGTAGATTCCACATATAAGTGAAATGATACAGTTTTATTTTCCTCTGCGTGGCTCATTTCACTTAGAATAGTGCCCTCCTCAGGGTCTATCTATGATTTCACGAATGGCACAATTGCTTTTTTTTTTTGTGGCTGAAAATATTCTGTGTGTGTGTGTGTGTGTGTGTGTGTGTGTGGCCGCGCGCACACTTATGTATGCTCCCTTTTTTTTTATCCATTCATCTATAATTGGACACTTAGGTTGTTTTCATGTCTTGGCTATTGTAAGTAATGCAGCAATGAGCATGGGGGTGCATATATCTTTTTGACAGTGGTTCTATTTTTAATTTTTTGAAGAATCTCAGTGCTGTTTTCCACAGTGTCTCTACCACTTTCCCACCAATAGTACAAGTGTTTCCTTCTCTCCACATCCTCTCTAATACTTGTTTTTATTTGTCGTTTTTATAATACCTATTCTAATTTGCTGCTCTTTGCTGTACAGAAGGTTTTTAGTTTGAGGTAGCCCTGCTTTTTAATTTTTACTCTTATTGCCTTTGCTTTTGGTATCAAATACCAAAAATCATCACAAAGACCAATCTCAAGGAGTTTAACACCTAGGTTTCCTTTTAGGAATTGTATGGGTTCAGGTCTTATGTTCAAGTCTTTAATCCACTTTTAGTTTATTGTTGTGTATGATGTAAAGTTACAACCATTTCTGATATTTAATGGATCAATACATTAACTTCATATTAACATTTTCATGGAAATTAGAATATTTGTCCATTTTTCCTTTATTGATTGCTAATTCTTTTCCTTTGTGTGAAACTTCAGTTAAAATATGTAAAAAATTGCAGAGATCCCTGGCTTGACAGAATATGAGCAGAAGTATATGTCATTTAGCTTTTAGTGAGAAGCTGAGAGAGGAGGGAAGAATTATTTTCAGTTTATAAATAAATAGTCTAAAGACTTGTAAAAGGTAAAGTAAGTGGCTTAATAAGATTGAGCATATAAATAAGTTGGGAGATTTTAAATAATACAGAAAGCAAAGCACACAAAAATGAAGTTAAAAATATAGAGGAATAGTCTATTTTGGCCTTCTACATGAATCTGTTCACACTCTTGACTCTATCAGACATGTTATTTTACCGTAGTCCAACTGTGGAGTTTAATTCATAAGATAATGTCATAAGATTATAGACAATCTAGTTATTGAGTGTATTAAAAAAAAAAAAGTTTTGTCAATAGCTTTTTGTGTCACTTTAAATCCATCTAATATCTGGAACTCCATTACATATATTTTACAAAAATGTCTCCTTCCTCAAACTGATGGAGATTATTTTGTCTAGAACTCATAGTGTTTCTCATGAAACAAAATAAAATAAAAAACAAAAAGAGCAAAACAACAAAAACTTAGCTGGTAACGTTTCTCAATTCTATTATTTAATTTTTCTTAAAAATAAATAAAATAAAACAAGGATTTGATTGACCAAGATTTTATTCTAATAGCCAATGTCTTTCTCACTTAGAAGCATATAAAGACCATTTTTATAACATTTCTTGAGCAATATTATCCTTTACATCAGACTTGATATGAAAAGATAGGGATTTTCAAAGCATTTTCTATGCATAAATTTAAATGTTGCTTACTGTCATCACTTTGATGTGTTTTCCACCTGAAATTAAAAGGTATATTCTAAACTTTTTCATAGAAAGAAAATACCTATGTTTAGTATCAAAGGAGAACTTAAAATTTGATCTTTCAGATTATCTGAAAGACAAACTACAGTTCCACAAGGAATACTTCCCCAGATAAGTTTACTTACTGTCAGGATAAATGGTCTATTTGAAGGAAAGGGTAATAGCAGGTGTTGAGAGTGGAAACTGTGAGCTTGATTCTGTGTCAGAGATCAAAGGAGGGTCTGCAGTTAGTATACAACAGGGGCAATTAGTTCAAGTTCACATAGAGACTGAGAAAGAGAAACACTAAAGAAAACACTCTTAATAAGTAGAGTTTCAAAAAAGCACTGTGCATGACACTGTCAATACATGATGCTGGCTCTTTTTGGAGTAAGAGTTTATGTTGCTGACATTTCCAAATGCTTCTTACTTTGTGTTCCTGAAGCACTTTGAATGTGTGTGTGTTGGCCCATTTATCTTAGGGCTTTGTTTATGGTCAGCTGGAAGAGTCAGACCTGAAAGCTAATAATTTTATTGAAACTACCTTGTTCTTCTCTATATCCTGAGCATCAGCCATGCATTGTATTAGTCTAGCTCTTAATACTTTTTGTTTAAAACTGTTTTTCTTTATTTTAAATAATATTTGACTTGAAACTCCAGAATTTTCCCCATTCCCCTTGAATAGGTTAGAAGGATGTGGTTGGAGACATACTGGAAAAGAAAAAGGTATGATTTGAATTAAGGCTACCCATCTGACTTTTGTTTACCTGAGCAATGGATACTTGATGAGGATGGGAACTGAATTGTGGAGACAAAGGGGAGGGATTTGAAGGCTTATTAGAGAGGAGATAAAGCAGATGATAGGAGAGAAGAATTTGGGGGAAGAATAGGAGATTCAAAGGGAAATATATTTAAGTTTCTGTGTTGTGGTGTATAGTGTAAATTGTCTTGTCTGTTGCCCTAAGGAATCTTCAGTAAAATATCTCATTTTTCTTGATATAGTTCAAAACTGGAATTACTTTAGGAGCTGAATCCAAATACCAAGTCGTGAGTCAAGACAGGTGTTGGCTTAAGAACAGAGGTAATCCACAGGAACACTGTTAAATCACATTTATAAAGAATAAGTAAAATAGCTCCTTGGTAAGATTGACAGTTAAAAAGTACATAATTATGGAAATCATTACTAAGATTTTAATAGTAGTTAACATTTATTTAGTACCTACTATTTATTAGGCATATGCTATTAACTTTCTATGCACTATTTTATCAATGCAGTAGGCCTTTCAGATAGTTTGGTATAGTGATGCCTACTAATAAACCGTAACATTCTCTTTTTGTAGTCCCTTCTAGTACTGACTCTAGCTTTGGCAATTCAACTTACTTGAACAATGCGATATTAGTACAGGGGTTGGAGATGGAGGCGTGAAAAGTGCTTGGACTTTGGAGCTTGTCCTCTTGGACTGCTGCTATTATCACACAGTGAAGAAGACTGGTCCCATCATCTTAAAGATGAAAGGAGAGTAAAGCCCAGCCATGCTAGCTGAGTCTAGTCCCCATCCAGTTCACTATCTGAAAGCAGTGTCCTGAGTAAGCACAGGAAATGCCCATGGGATTGTGAAAAAGAGCGAACTCCTTTTGCTTCAAGTCCCTAAGTTTTGAAGAAACAGGTGGACCCTTTCAAAATCTAAATAATGCAACATTTGGTTTAGAATGGGGTAGAGTAGCAACTGGAAAGGGAAAAGGACATTGTTATTGGGGGTTGAAAATGCAGTGGGTAAACTGCTCTTGGAAAATGGAAAGATTGATGTCTCATGTTTGTGGTAAAATAATTGGCAAAATTATCAACTGCTTTTAAGTAGAAGACAGCTATCTGAAAAAGCAGATTTCCAGATACCATGTTAAAAATGCCAGTTGTGGGGCGCCTGGGTGGCTTAGTCGGTTAAGCATCTGACTTTCGCTTAGGTCATGATCTCGTGGTTCGTGGGTTCGAGCCCCGCATCGGGCTCTGTGCTGGCTGCCAGCTCAGAGCCTGGAGCCTGTTTCAGAGTCTGTGACTCCCTCTCTCTCTGACCCTCCCCTGCTCACACTGTCTCTCTCTCTCCTAGAAATAAATAAATAAATAAATAAAACAAAAAACAACAAAAAAATAAAAATAAAAATAAATAAATAAATAAATAAAAATGCCAGTTGAGGGGCACCTGGGTGGCTCAGTCGGTTAAGCATCCGACTTTGGCTCAGGTCATGATCTCACGTTTTGTGGGTTCGATCCCCGCATCAGGCTCTGTCCTGACAGCTAGCTCAGAGCCTGGAGCCTGCTTCAGATTCTGTGTCTCCCTCTCCCTCTGACCCTCCCCTGCTCATGCTGTTTGTCTCTCTCTCTCTTTCTCAGAAATAAATAAAACATTAAAAAAATAAAAATAAAAATGCCAGTTGACTTTCACAGCTGCATAGTAGTAACTGATAAAACCCTAGAAGTAAATATCACTTGTTTGTTACCAATTCACAGATTAAGAAGTTCGTTCCAAAAAACATTCTTGACCAACGTCACTGCAATGCAATTTGTTACAGGGCAGATTTGGCTATATATCTTTATGGTATGCATCATAGAGTCTATTTAAGTGGAGATTTTTTATAATATTATTATGAAATAGTTATATATGGTTAAATACTTTGTGCATCATAAACTATAAATATAGTATGCTGGAAAATTTTCTACGTAATGGAAGTACAAAAAGTTCAATACTCCTATATTATAAAGTACACGTGATATCTATAATCATGTATATTACTTTGCCTAGTTCTTGCAATATATATTTTTCTTAAAACAATATTCCTGACATAAATCAAAATTTAGTCTTAAATTTAGTCACCTGTTATTAAATTTTCTCTAGTCCTTTATTCAAATAACATGGACATTTTGCAGGCTCTTGTAGGTCACTCTTAGTCGGAGATAAAGCAATAGTTACCTAAAAGTCTTCCTTCTCCTCATGTCTCTTCCTGATATTCATTACTTTGTTGAATGTCTTTTTTTTTTTTTTAATGTTCTATTTATTTTTGAGAGAGAGAGAGAGACAGCGTGAGCAAGGGCGGGTCAGTGAGTGAAGGAGACACAGAATCTGAAGACAGGCTCCAGGCTGTGAGCTAGCTGTCAGCAAAGAGACTGACAAGGGGCTTGAACTCATGAACCGTGACATCATGACCTGAGCTGAAGATGGACGCTCAGCCAGACTGAGCCACCCAGGCACCACGGATGTCTTTAGATGAACACCTGAAAATACCATTTTTTAGGTCACATTTATAGTGAGATATTTTCAATAGTTTGTCTCTGACCAAATTTATTCTAAAACTATCTCTCTCCTTGCCTGTTCTCCCTTTTCTTTTAGTCTCTTTTATATTAGCTCTGTTTGTTTACCCATTTGGTCTAATCAAGGTTCTTTGGACACCTCTATCATCTTCAATATATGTATATTGTGTTTTCTTACCTGGAATGCTCTTCTATATCCTTTATCAAGTCTTACCAGCCATTATATTCTGCTAGCGTTCATAGGAATATTGGAGATAACAGTTAGGAGGGTTTGTTTTGTTTTTGTTTTTTTTTACAATGCCACCTACATCTGACTGGTTGTGTCTTCCTGGGCTACTGTTTTGAAATTATTACTATTGCCATTTCATGATGATGCACCTTCCCATGATACACTGCAACTTGCTTAAAGCCCAGAAAAGAAAAAAATCAGTGTCTTCAGTGATTAGCTTGTAGACAAACATGCTATAGCATTAATTCTGAAACAGTTAATAAAAAATAGTAAACTTGTGTGATTAAAAGGTTTTTTTTACTGCAATAGATTTTACTACAACAGATACATAGATGCACATTATAATTTTCATCTTCCAACAGTTGGACATTTAAAACTATGTAATCAAAACATTCAAGACTTATTTTTTAGTAGGGCATCAATAAGATACAGTGAAACATTATTTAAGGCATTAAGTATATTAAGTGAGTATGGTTGGTTTAATGATGAGGTAGAATTGTTAACACAACTGAAATGAGTCATAGGTGAATCTAACTCTGTGTGGTTATAAATAAAAATAGCTCTACCAGAAAAAGAAGTTTGTTCAAGATGAAATAAGGTAAATATTCATAAAACATTTTTATGTTAAAAATAATTGTTAAAACTTTGGAAACAACAGATTTGTAATGATACCTTGGTTTTATAAACAAAATATTAACTAAAAGTTAAGTCCAATTTTAAAGACTAGAAACAACATCTTCCAGTTAATCTGATTATTTGATACGATGCCATTTTGAAGAATAAAATCATTTTTTACATACAAGACAATTTTGATAATGGATTTCTATTGTAATTGTTCATTTACTTTATATCAAAGCAATGGTAATGAGAAACGTCTAGTGGTAATGATAGTAATGAATTTGCCTGCTTAATTACTGTCACAGGTATAAAATGAATTAGAATTAGAAAATATATTCTTTACTATTTTTTAATGTCACTGTTGAAGACAAGAAGGCAAGGAAGGAGGGAGGGCAGTGACATCAAGGCCAGAGCCCCGTACAAGGAAAGACAGTTCTTTTAAAATATGTCATCACCGAATAATTGTTCAAATTCAGTTCTTTTATGAACTGAATGTCTGTATCCCTACCTTCAATTATCATGTTGAAGCCCTAACCCCAGTATGGTAGTATTTTGAGATGGGGCCTTTGTGGTAAATAAATACAGTTGAGGTCATGAGAGTGAGGTCCTCATATGGGATTAGTGTTCTTAGAAGAAAAGACCAAAGAGACCTCTCTTTCTCAGCTGTGTGAGGATACAGTGAGAATTTGGTCATCTTCAAGACAGGAACAGGGCTCTAGCCAGAAATCAAATCAGCAAGCAGTTTAATCTTGGATTTCTCACCTCTAGAAGTGTATATTAAATGTCTATTGTTTAAATCCTCTAATTTATGGAATTTTATTAGAGCAGCCCAAGGTACAAAATATATGTCATAATGATCATACTCTAAAACTGGAAATAAACCGTTGGTCACCTTATTCAGTCAAGCAATGGAACATCCTGAAATAGCACTTAAAATGCTTATAGGTATTAAACAGCTGACAATTTTCTTTAAAACATTATATTCCCTGGAAAGGCAAGGAGTCTGCATCTTACTTTCACATTCATGGCTCTAGCATAAACTTTCTCCAAAAGTTTTTGGGAATGAATGAATAAATGAATGAACATTATTTCTGATATTGCATATAATACCCAGTCCCAAATAAAAATGACTGCCTATTGCCCATGAAATAATTAGCAGAATTCAAGAATTTTCTATGTTGCAAAATAATAACTGATAAATGTGTGCCTTCATTACTTACCAATTTAGGAGACCACAGAATTCACTTAAATATAAACAAATGTGTGTGTATGTGTATCGGTGGCTGAATATCAATGGCTTAGTCGAGAACTCTGTTACCCAGACCAATTTTACCACGTCTATACCTTTCACAGATTATTAACTTTATCTAAAGTCCACTTTCCTTTTTTTCTTACTTGTATCTCCCTCTGCACATAATATTTAGAGAGAATAGGGGAGATGCCTGATAATTATCTAGTTGCAAACATTGACTGAAAATAGAGACACTTTTTAAATGTTAAACTTTTTGAACTATTAATATACAGAAAAGTTCACAAATAATAAATGTACATCTTGATAAATTTTAACCCAACAAACAAACCCAACATGTAACCAGCACTCATCTTAAGAAATAGCATATTATCGGAATTCCCAAGATTGCTTCATGCCCAGCCCATGTCCCAATGGTCGCTTCCAGCTCATTAGTTATGACTAGGTTTGAACTTGGGTATTTGTTATTGAGTGTATGTCTGATTTCTCTGGCTCAACATTGTGAGATCAAGCTATGTCTTATGCATAGTTGCACTTTCTTGACTTTCATTAGTTTGGACTATTGCATTGGACTGAAAAAAAAAAACATATATATATATACGTATATAACTATATATATTAACTATATATATATAGTTAATGAACACTTAAGTTGTTTTATTTTATCCATATTAAAAAAACTTTATGCATGTGCCATATTTTGTGTATATGTATTTTGCATATGTATTTTATGAGCATTGTTTGGTTTTGATGATTGATAGCTCATGTTCTTTTACATTTCTTTTGGAGAAGGTATACCTGTATATCTTTGGGAGAAAAGTTGTTGATTCATAAAGTGTATGTATAATCATCTTTAGTAAGCTTAATCAAATGTTCCTAAAGTTATTTGCTATGAGCAGAACAGAAAGGTTTGGGTTAAAGTAGAACTTGGGCATTTTATGTAAACTCTACTTCTGATCTTTAAATCTTCCCAACCACAATCCTGTTCTTCCCTCTCAG
The DNA here is from genome assembly GCF_008692635.1 of Crocuta crocuta. NCBI lineage: Eukaryota > Metazoa > Chordata > Mammalia > Carnivora > Hyaenidae > Crocuta > Crocuta crocuta. Next base: position 2,220,332 of record NW_027528744.1, read on the forward strand.
TCATAAGTTAGGAGGTTACAAATGGGTCCATGTGCTTAAAGGGTAGATAGTTTACACTTTATTAAATTCTGAAAACTGTTTCATAGAAATATATTTCTATTTATATATCAAGTTCTATTTGTATATATTTATACTCCCAAATTCTTCCACTGTTACTGATTTTAATGATTTGATTAAAACAGATCTAATTAACTATTCAAGACAGTACCAAAATGGTTATCTCAATTCTATTTATTTCTTTTCTATGAAATGCTACATATACACCTTTATCTGGAGCCTGAGAACTCACCAAGTAAATAAGAATCATTTTTAGTGTTCTACTAAAAACCTCTATAGGAGAAAAAAATACATATTCATAAACAAACAAAATTAGAAGTCAGTGTTCTGAAAAAGGAGTGCTTGAAAAACACCATGATTTTAAGCTTTACAGAACATATCATTGTACTCAGTGTAGGAGGTGAAGACAAGAGGCAATTTATTCTGCAGCTGGTTTCGAAATAAACACAGCAAAGAAAGATAAGGAGTGAAAAAGGGATAAATCCGCCGGTAGCAAACTTGATGGACAGACAGGCTGCCATTAACAATGCTGTTGCCTTTGTAAGTACAGAGTGATGTGGAGATACCCTGGCATTTATACTGTAGACATGGTCCTTGAAGATTTTACACCTCCAATTCCTTAGAATTATCAGCTATCTCCAGCCTGTCAGTCATCCGAGCAATCTTAGATTTTTAGCTTGCAGGCCAGGCAGATTATTGACAAAGCAATCCAGGGTGATATAACACACCCTGACAAACACCAGTGAGGGGATTGTGTTTACCACTTTCACTGCACCAATTCAGCTAAATTAATTCTTAACACTGAAAGTAAACTTTCTCTTGATAACCATTGACTCCCTACCAGTGTTGTCTTGCTACATAGCACTAGCTCCAGTGGAAGTGTAATAGTGCCTTGATTCAAGTAATTTAATCTGGTGGAGACTAATAGAAGCAAAGAAGGTATCTGTCTCCACAGTGAGAGGGCTAATGAGGGCATCTGTAAATAAAAAAAAACTCTGTGCTAGAATTCAGTTAAGGATTTGACTTAAGTATACAAAAGTAGGAGAATTCTAAATTAGGTCTGCCACTCTGTCCTTAACTCACCCCTTCATCTGTAGAAATTGAGCACACACAACTCTTCGATTATATCTCAAGTCTAAGACACAAAGATAACAGAAGAGTAACTATGGAACAAAGATAAAGAAATAAAAAGATTTAACAAAATTGATCCCAAGCAGGTTTTTTTTTTAAATTTAATTGTACTTTTATCCAAAAGTGGTTTGAGTGTTTGGATCACAAACTCTGAAAGGAGAGTTTGGAGGAAGCTCAAAATAAGTTTTGAAGGGAAAACATTGACACACCCTTAATTTTAGCTGTTGTTTTGGGCACTGCTAGCATTCAGAGCTAATTTTTTGGAACATGCTGATTTTAAAAAATATGTTACATGTTAAAGCACTTATGGAACTTAAGTGCCATGTGTAGTGGCTGTGTTGAAATCATTTCTCTGGCCTCATAGTTTGAAGTTTTAAAGCTAATTTAATAGTATTAGACTAAAACATGTTTTTCATGGAGAATTTTAATGCTGTCATAATTATATGAAAATATTATGCCTTTCAAAAGCTTTTGAAATATCTTAGGATATATATTTATTTACAGAATTGTCTAAATTTGATGAACTTAACATGAATGTTGGCTTTCCTCTAAGCTAGAAGTTGAGTATAACTTCTAAAATGGAGAATTTTTATAAAATACATGAATATATTTGGCTAAATATATTCATATGTTATACACAATTCTCAACACAATGCATAATTAAGTTTTACAGTCAGCTGAAAACTTAAAATAGTTAAAAATATGAAAGTCAGAGAAATCAAGTGACTTCGTAAAACTTCATCAGCTTAGATCCATTTCATCCTCTTTCATTTTTTGCGACATGTAGGAATTTTGTCTGGTATATTTATTTTAGAATCTGGTTCCTGTCTTTCCTTTTAAATCCAACCTGGACCGACGCCCCACACATTGAGTAATTGCCAACCCCTGAACTGACTGTTCTGTTGTGTAAATGCCAAGTTCATTGCCACCCCAAGGCTTTTATTTCTGCTGCTGCCATCTCCCAATTTTTGCACAGTTAGGCTCTTCACAGGAGGAGCTGGAATACCACCTTCTCTAAGCTTCCTTTACTAATACCCTAATGAATACACCATTTTTCAATTACCTTCCTTCCCCTTACCCTTCTTTATTTCCTTTGTGGTGTATATTACTACTCACCTGCAAACCATTTATTTATCAGTTTACTTGTTTAGTACTTATTTCTTCCATGAGAACATAAGGTCCGTGATGACTGGATCTTTGTCTTTTTGCTAGACTATAATCTACCACTGAGTAGGTGTCAACAGAACTCTGTTGAAAGAAAGGACTGATTCTAGTAATTTGAGTGGGACTACATAAGGGTTGAATGGTGAAAATATTACGATTACATATTTAACATAATTTACTAGATTGACTAGAGAACAAGGGAGAGAAAAGTAAAAATTATTATGTATTTTCTCTCTTAGTTACTTAGGTACGATAATATGTAATACTTACCTAGCAAGAATATGGTGAAGTCACCTTTGGACATATATTGAAGCACCAAAAAGACATCCATATAAAGATACCCTTAGATATAAAGGGATTATAACAGTGGTTCTCAGAGCTGGGTGATTTTTACCCCCAGAGGATATTTGGCAGTCTGGAGACAAGTTTTTATGTTACAACCAGGGTTGCTCGTGGTTTCTTGTGGGTAAAGGCTCGAGGTACTGCTAACCAGGCTGCAATGTGTAGGATAGCTGTACATTAAGAAATAATTGTCTAGCTTCAAACGTCAGTAGTGGTGATACTGAGAAACTGAGTTAGAAATGCACACAGGTGTGAGATGGCTATATGGAGATGGCTGATGAATGAGGGTAGATAAATTCTCCAACAGAATGACTGCAGAAAGATTATAAGATTAATTGACATTCATCTACAACTTACTGTCAGACATCATTCTACTCATTTTATGTATATTAACTTACATAATCCATAAGGTAACCATATGAAAAAGAAGCCAGTATCACCATGATTTTACAGATAAAAATATTAAAGCACATAAAGTGAAGTAACCTGCTCAAAACCATAAAGCTCAAGAATGGTAAAGATTCAAAACCAAGTAATTGAATGCTACAGGTCAAAGTAATTTTTTTCAAATTTCTGTCTTTGACAGTAAAAGTGAAAAAAAGCATATGTAAAAGAACTGGGTGGAAGCTCATAAAGAAATCACAAACTGAAGAAATCCACAACTATTTTGAGAAGCATCTATCCCATGGTGTCAGATGCTGAACTAAGCAAAGATAATGTGATTGGAATTTGCACATAGTAGTTGGTGACCTTCTAGAGAAGAGTGTCAGTCAAGGGCAGGTAGTGATACCCATACAAAACTGATTGGAGGCCTGGATAGCTCTAAAGGAAAAATATTTGTTCAGTGATTTGAGGGAGTATCAGGATTGAGAGAAAGATGTTGGGCACTCAGGAATTGCAGTCCTGGGAAGCAGGAAATAAGACTGAGTGTTAAATGTTTTGGAATAAAATTTGGCTTTTGAGGGTACAGAAAGCTTGGAATCACCCTATGGAGAATGTACAAAGAGTCAACATGAAATACATTTTTAAATGTGAGGGAAATGTCTACATGAAATATAAAAGCATGAGTTTGTAAACATCCCAAATATCTACTTTTGTTTCCTTTTACCATAAAGATATATTCAATAGTGTTTATTTCATGAGACTGGGCTTGGAATGGGATATAATAAAATGCATTTGACATGAGAATGTCTCAGTTGGGTCCAATTTCCTGTTGAAATGACTGGTTATTGGGCACCTGGGTGGCTCAGATAGTTAAGCATCTGCCTTTGGCTTGGGTCATGATCTCAAGGTTCATAGGTTGGAGCCCTACATTGGGCTATGTTCTGACAGTTCAGAGCCTGGAACCTGCCTTGGGTTCTGAGTCTCCCTCTCTCTCTGCCCCTCTCCCACTAACACACACACTCTTTGTCTCTCAAAAATAAATTTAAAAAAATAATTTAAAAAGAAATGTCTGGTTATAAAATGGGGTGGATGAGTAGATGGTCAGGGAGTTGGCTAGATAAGTCAAGGGTCTGGGAGTTGTTATGAAAAATGAGAATGAGATTAGGGGTACTGAGGCATCAAGAATGGGCAGAACTATAGCTCAGAAAACTCAATTTTCCTACTTTATTTAACCAAGAAGAGCTAAGTATGAAGAACTGCTGTATGTTAGTTGAAATTACAAAACCCACTGAAAAATAACATCAGACTTTTTAAAATGAAATTTATGGTAAGAAAATAGTTTAAAAATTTGATCTATATCCCTCTCACTTGGGTGTTGTTCTCTGACAAGCAGTGTTCTCAACACCTGGGATGGGTAGAAATGCAGGTCTCAGGCTCCATCCCAGATCCACTGTATCAGAATCTGCTTTTAATAAGATGCCCTGTGATTCATATACCTGTGAGAGCTAAATAAGCAGTGACCTAGATCACTGATTCTCCTATGGATTTTCTTCTGTTACATTCTAAACCATGGATCTTTCTTGTGAAATAAAATATTATGTGACTCCATGTGACTGTAGCTGAATTGGAAATGGGGCTATGGCTAATGCCATGCCTTCTAACTGAAGATAGCACCACTCTCAGAAGTTTCTGCTGTTTTGCAGAAAGTAGTTTGCAAACCCCTGGCTGATGATGTTTTAAAATCTTTTATTATGTATTCACATGTTGCAGTCTCTAACACTACTTGCTGTGTGACACTGGCCTGGGTACATGGAATGCTGAGTTTCCCTCATTGTTGACCACTAGATGGTTTATAATTGAATGACCATTGATGAAACTCAGTTCCTCTTAAATAATATCATAGAGCAGTTTGTTAGACTTCAAAGTTATACGTAGGACTGGGTAGCTCAGTTGGTTGAGCATCTGACTCTTGACTTCCCCTCAGGTCATGATCCCGGGGTTGTGGGATCGAGCCCTGCATAGGGCTTTGTGTTCAGCATGGAATCTGCTTGTTGAGATTCTATTTCTCTCTCCCTCTGTGCTTCTCCCTCAAATAGAAACAAAATAAAGTTACATGTAAATTGTTTTATTTCATCAACTGTTCTCTAGACTTCATTCACATTTTACCAGTCTTCCTGAATGTTCTATTTCTGTTCTAGATCCAATCCACAGAACCAACTAACATTGTAGTTAGTTATCATGATTCCTTAGTCTTCTCTGGTCTGTGAAATCATGTCAGGCTTTTCTTGTTTGACATGACCTTGACAGTCTTCAGGAATACTGGCTAGGTATCCTTCACTGACACCCACTCTAGGTTTATCCAATGTTTTTCTCAGAAAGTCTGGGGTTATAAATTTTTGTAAAGAATATTCGAAGGGTACAGATTGCTATTTACCATGTCAGAGAGAAAGGATATCCATGGGACATCGTCACTGACAACATTAGCTTTCATTGTGTGGTTGAGAGCATGTTTGTCAGGTTTCTCCTGCAGAGTTACCATTTTTTTTCTCTTATTATTTGGAAATCAGTCATTGCATCTCAAGGGTGGGGGATATTAAGTGACACTCTTAGAAGGTGAACTATTGCCTATGTAAATTTTTAATTTAGTTTCTCACAACTGCTTCACACTCCATAGAACACTCATCATTTGCTGGGTGATCTCTTGAGTAGAGGAACCTTAATTCAATCTCTGCATTCCCAGCATTAAGCAAATACCTGGAATGCAATTTGAATTTCATAAAGGTCCACTTTTTAATAAACTAGTTATTTTCATAAAAAGTAAATGTGTCACAGACTACATGGCCCTATTTCCAAAAGATTAATTGTCCTCAGTTAGTAAATTAAAAAAATTTCATTGTGTGTCAGAAGTTTTTATAGTCTATACTGAACATATTGACCAAACTGACCTATTTATAGGGCTGTATAATTTGGTATTTACTGTTTTATGAAACATACAACATAAGAACTTTGAAGTGACAGCGAGTTGCTAGAGCAACTAAAAATTAAGACTATGTCAAATGATTAAGTATAAATAAATATAGGTTTATATTAATTTCACCAGACAGTGCTTCTCACTATATGGACTTTATATTTTAATCTGTTATCTATATATCGAGGAATGTATTCAATGGTCTCTTTTCAAGAGCTTACTGCCAGTGATTCATTTTTAGATGATAATGATAATTAACTTATGGAATAATGCAGAGAGTATGGAAACAGATTTTAATAGTGGTAGATTTGGGAGTTGTAATATTTTTCTACATTGATTATATTTGGAAAAATAAAATCATAAGTGTGTGTGTGTGTGTATACACACAGTAATAAGGTAAACAATGACATGTTTCTTTACCCATTAGTATGAGAAATGCAAATACATACACATATATACAAATAAGCCTTTGTGCAAATAAAACTGAAAAAACAAGTTGGCATTCTTTATGATATGGCAGTATATAGGAAATCTCTCTGTATTACAAGGTTAATCTAGGGGAAAGTTTTCTGTTATTAGTGATCTCTGAATAATTTTCTAGGATCATCAGGAAAAATGAAAAATTCCATAAATCCCTTTAAAGCAATATGTTCTTGAATCGATTACCAAGCTCGCAGATAAAGAAAACTGGCTGTATTGTAACAATGATAATTTGTATGTTTAATTATTTATAAGGATACAACGGCCGAGTTTCTAAAAATCTTTCCATAAAAAATTCTCAATATAAATCCCTGTGATCTACAGTAATGCTACTTCATCTCTGCTTCCAGCCGTGCAGCATAAACCCTTTCATTAGTACATGCCTTCACTTAAGGGGATTGCTTTAACAAAGGGATCGAGCACATCATTATGACTTTTAGAGTTAAGAGATGACTGTGGCAAAACAATAAATACCCCATCTTATTAAGATACGTCAGTTACGGCAGTACTGAGCTATTTTATATTTGGTTTCCAAACAACACATTTCAGTTCCGGCAGAAACCCAGGGATGCACTCCAGAGAAACACATAATGAGGTCAGATGGAAAAGCTTGTCTTGTTTCAGATATGAATTCAATCCATCCTTTCTTTCATGTGAGACAATACTCGCAGAAGGAACTGCTGCTGACATGTTTTAACTTCACTGACACTGAAAATCTTCTCTCCTCAGTTGGTGCTTTTAGCCTCCACCTTGAAAAAACATCTTTGCGAAATATTATTATTCAAGGTGGCCACGCATTTTTAAAAAAATCTGATTATGTTTGTTTTTCACCTCTTGCTATAGTCACTACACAATGATGCCAGCTAATTTTTGCCTTAAGAAATATGAATAATGAAAATCAGTGCTTATTGAGGCCATTGTTTTTTTGCACTGTGTCTTCGTAGCCTAGAATCTTATAAATTGGGCAGGAGAAGCAGAAGATAAAATAGCAGGGAAACGGATAAAGAAAAAAGAATAATGGTTTTATATTTGCAAAACCACAGCCTTGGCATTTAGCTGTCACAAGGAGATTCTTCACTTTAAAACCATCCCCTAGATCCACACTGTGTGATTGTGTGAAGTCTGAACAATATGTCAAGACCTAGTTCCCCATCTATCATGTAACTATTAGAATAACACTGAGGAAATAACTTAGCATTATTTGACTTAAAATTACATCAAAACCTTACTTAGTATTTTTACCCTGCACACTCAATTTAATTTTGTGGCAATAATATGGAAAACTAGAGTAACCTAAATCCAGGAATTGAGTTGCCCATAACAAAATCAAGGCGACACCTGAGGCATACATGATCTTTATTAGAAATAACAAAACATAATGTAAAAAGATGTTCTAAATGGTTAAAAATATTAATGTTTCTTTGAATGTATGTCCTGTGGCTCAGAAAAGACTGTGCATGAAGCTTTGGACTTATAAAAATGATCCTAAATTTCTTATGGTACTCCTCCCTAATTTACCTTTGCTGTGTCTTTCTTACTTAGTGAGGTACATGTTCACGGGGATGTAACACAAATAATTGAAGAGTGGTAGATCAGGCATAGTTCCTACATTCAACGTTAGAGTCCTCATTGTGCCTTCAGGAGGCAGCTGCTCTAATTTGACCCTGTCGTCTTAGAATCTGTGCTTCCACATCTGTAAAAAAGAAGGAGGAATTATGTTTTCTGAAGTTCTTTCTAGGGGTTCCTGGGTGGCTCAGTTGGTTGAGCATTGTCTTCGGCTCAGGTCATGATCTCACGGGTTGTGAGTTCAAGCCCCATGTTGGGCTATCTGCTTTCAGCACAGTCTACTTTGGATCCTATGTAACTCCCTTAATCTCTGCTCCTATACCTCTCTCTCTCTCTCTCTCTCAAAAATAAACAGTACGAAAAATTGAAAAGAAAGTTCTTTCTAGAATTAAAAATCTTATTTTAAAATGAGTTCTGACTCAGTGATATATCTTATTATGTGAGTGGAAAAGTAAACTAGAAATCATTTGTCCTAGACTCTATTCTCTATGTGCAAGTACTTTGGCAACTAACTTAATCTCTTTGTATCTTTTGAGAACATACAATACCTATCTCTACAAGGGCATTTATTACCTTCTGAACAAAGTGCCTTAATGTTCACAGAGAACATTGCAAATAATGCAAATCTGTATGATATATTTGAATTCCTCCTGTCATTCTGAACAAAATTTTGAAAATATCAGATTTATCTGAAACTCATCATGAATATTTTTGATCAAATGACTTAATTCTAATATACGAGTCTATGTGACAGCTTTTGAACCTGTCTACCTTCAAAAAAACCAGAGACAAAAGAAAAATATAGACAATATTAGAGTTTTAATATTTTATAAGAAATCAATCTTTAAAATATATCTCACACTTTCTTCTTTTTTTTTTTTAAGTTTTTATTTATTTATTTTGAGAGAGACAGACACAGCAGGAATGGGGGAGGAGCAGAGGGAGAGGAGGAGAGACAAGATCCCAAACAGGCTCCATGCTGCGAGCACAGAGCCCAGTGCTGGGCTCCAACCCACAAAGCCATGAGACCATGAGCTGAGCCAAAACAGAGAGTCAGGCACTTAACCAAACGGGACACCCAGGCACCCTTATTAAAGAAAATAACTTAAAAAATAAGTTTGTTTATTTATTTTGAGAGAGAGAGAGCACCAGCAGGGGAGGGGAAGAGAGAGAATTCGAAGCAGGCTCTCCATTGTAACTGTGGAGCCCAGTACGGGACTGGAACTCATGAACCAGGAGATTATGAGATGAGCCAAAACCAAGAGTCAGACGCTCAACCAACTGAGCCACCAAGAGCCCCTCAGTTTCTTCTTAATGAGGTATAAGATATGAAAATTGCCACTACACGACTTGGCGTTCAGTATATGCTCAGTAAACAATGAATAAGTGAAAGTAATAAAGACCATATGTTGATAAACATACAAGTATAACAAAGGCAGAAAAGATACTGTTGTATAAACTTTGTTTTTAAATTCCATTTTCTTTATTATTATATTTGTGATATAGGAATAATAAATGACCTATATTATGGTTCACAGAATTATCCAATATACAATTTTGCTTTAATATTATATTTTTAAGTTCTATATGTATCATTTTCTTTATTAAAAGTAGTTCAAAATTATAAAGATAGAATTAAAGTCCTCTTGATAACCCAATTCCCTCTGCCTACCATCCTGAATATTCTTCGCTATCCATTAAAAATTGTTTCATAGATAAATGAGTATGTTTGTCTGTGTATGAAATTATTTTAAATATTTTTGTTGTGAGGTGTGTGTGTATAATGGAATTTTTAATTTAACCATTTTCAGGGTACACATCAGTGGCACTGGGGCACCTCGGTGGCTCAGTCAGTTAAGCGGCCGACTTTGGCTCAGGTATGATCTCACAGTTAATGGGTTCAAGCATCACATTAGGCTTTATGCTGACAGCTCAGAGCATGGAGGCTCTTTCAGATGCTTCTCTCTCTCTTTCTGCTCCTTGCCTGCTCACGCACTGGCTCTCTCTGTCTCTCAAAAATAAACCTAAAAAAATTAAAAACAAACCAGTCAAGGGCATTAATTACAAACATAATGTTATATGATATCATCACTGTGTGTTTTTAAACTTTTTATCACCCTAAATAGAAACTCTATCCATTAAGCATTAATTCCTCATTTCCCTCTACCGGTAATCTCTAGTAAGTTCAAATCTCCTTCCTATCTTTATCAATTAGCCTGTTCTAGATTATTTCATTTAAATGGAACCATACAATTTTTGTTCTTTTATGTCTGGCTTATTTCACTTAGTATACTGTTCTTAAGATTTATACACATTGCAGCATGTATAAAACTTCATTCCTTTTTATGGATAAATGATAGTATATTTTAGGTATATATCAAATTTTGTTTTCTGTTGTCTGTCAAACACTTTTGTTTCCACTCTTCAGCTATAGTAAGTAATCCCTAATGAACATGAATGTAAAAATACCTTGTTTGAGTTCCTGTTTTTAATTCCTTGGGAATATACCTAGGAGTGGAGTTGTTGAATCATATGATAATTCTGTTTAACTTTTTGAAGAACCACAAAACTGTTTTGCACAGTGGCTACTCCATTTTGGATTCCTACCTGATTTGTAAAAGATTCCAATTTCTGCCATCTCCACTTGGATTTTATTTTTCAGAATAAATTAAAAGCATTCTTACAGGTAGGAAGTGGTATCTCACTGTGGTTTTGATTCATATTTCCCTAATGACTAACGATGTCAAGCATATTTTCATGTGATAATTGGCCACTTGTATATAAATTTTTGAAATAATATCTATGAAAGTCTTCTGCTCATTTTTAATTGAGTTATTTTCTTTTTGTTATTGAGTTGTAGGATGTTTTAAAATATATTTTGGACATTAATCCTAATTAGATATATAGCTTTTGAATACTTTATCCAATTCTGTAGGTTTCTTTTTCATTTGCTTCATGTTTTTTTTTTTTGATGAACAGTGTCTAATTATGGTGGAGTCCAGTTTTTATATTTCTTGTTTGTTGCTCGTGCTTTTAGTGTCATATTTAAGAATCCATTGCAAAATCAAAGGACATGAAGATTTGCTCATATAACTTTTTTCTAAGATTTTAATAATTTTAGCTCTTATGTTAGGCCATTTATCCATGTTGAGTTAATTTTTGTATATGTTGTGAAGTAGGAGTACAACTATTTTTTGCATATTAAAATCCAGCTATCCAGCTGTGGGAGCATGATTTGTTAAAGGCTCTATTCTTTACTTTTGAGTGGACTTGGAATCTTTGACAAAATCTACTGGCCATAGATTTACTGGTTTATTTAGGAACTCCAACTCCCCCTCTGTTGGTCTGTGTATCTCTCCTTATGACAGTACCACAATGTTTTGAGTGCTGTAGCTTTGTAGTAGGTTTTGAAATTTAAAAGAATGAGTCCTCTAACTTTGTTCCTTTTCAAGAATGTTTTGATTATTCAGGGTACTTTGCAACTTCACATGAAATTGAGGGTCAGATTTTCTATTTCTGCAAAAAGGACTGTTGGAATTTTGATGAGTTGTGTTGAATCAGTAGATTGCACTGAATTATATTAGCATTGTAACAGTATCATTTTAGGATTTCTGAATATGTTTTGTTTTTCCATTTACTTGGGTCTTTATTTTTTTCACTAATGTTTTACAGTTTTCAGTATCAAGAATTTCACCTTCTTGGTAAAATTTACTCCTAGGTATTTAATCTTCTATATGCTATTAGAAGTAAGATTGCTTTCTTAATTTTCTTTTGGACTGTTAATCGTTAGTGATTGCAACTGAGTTTTGTGTGTTGATCATGTAATCGGTACTTTGATAAATTCATTTATTAATTTTAGTAGCTTCTTATGGATTCTTTGCTTTGATTTTTCTTTTCTGTAGGATCTTTTCACCTTTGAATAAAGATAGATTTTCTTTTTTCTTTGCAATTAGAGTACCTTTTATTTCATTTTCTTGACTAATTCTTCTAGCTACAACTTCCAGTAATACATTTAATAGGAGTGGTGAAAACAGGTATCCTGTCTTGTTCCTGATTCTCTTAGAAAGATTTCGGTCTTTCACCACTGAATATATTGATATCTGTGGGTTTTTCATAAATGAGTTTATCATATGAAGAAAATTCCCAGCAATTCCTTATGTCTTCTTTTAGTCATGAAAGGTTGTTGGATTTTGTCGCATGTCTTTTCTGCATCCTGTGTAAGAATCATAATTTCTTCCCTTATTCTATAAAAGTAGTGTATTGATTGATTTTCTTTTGTTGAACTACCTTTTTGTTCCTTGGATAACTTCATTCAGCCATGATGTGTGACTCCTTTTATATGCTTTTGGAATTGGTTTGTTTTGTGGAGAATTTTTACATTTATATTCATAAGGGTTATTGTTCAGTGAACTCATTTTTGTGTAAAAATTTTTTTATTTGGCTTTGGTATCAAGGAAATGTGGTCCTCATAGATTAAATTAGTAAGTGTTTTCTGTTCTATTGTTGGAAGAGTTTGAGAAGGATTGCTAACAATTCTTCTTTAAATACTTGATAGAATGCACCAGTGAAGTTATCTGATCCTACACTCTTCTTTCATGGGAGGTTTTTGAATACTGATAGAATCTCTTGTTACAGGTCTGTTTAGACTTTCTATATTTTCATGAATCAGTTTAGATAACTTGATGTTTCTGGAATTGATTTATTTCATCTTGATTACCTAATTTGTTGGCATGTAATTTTTCCTAATAGTCTCTGATAAACCTTTTTATGTCAATAAATTTGGTAGCAATGTCCTCACTTTCATTTCTGACTTTAGTTACGTTCATCATCTCTTTATTTTCTTGTCAGTCCAGATAAAAATTTGTTTTTTAATCTTTTCAAAGGAACATCATTTGGTTTTATTGAATTTGCTTCCTATTGTTTTTCTATTCCCTAATTCATTTGTGTTTAGTCTTTCTTACTTTCTTCTTTCTGCTAGATTTGGGTTTAGTTTTCTAATTCCTCAGTATGTATGTTATTGTTAATGTTAGGTTATTGATTTGAGCTTTTTCTTTTTTTTAAATTTATTTCTTTAAATTTAAGTTAGTTAACATACAGTGTAGTATTGGTTTCACGAGTAGAATTTAATGATTCATCACTTATTTATAACACCCAGTGATCTCAACAAGTGCCCTCCCTAAAGCCCATTACCCATTTAGTTTATCCTCCCATACAGCCTCAGTTTTTACTCTGTATTTAAGAATCTCTTATGGTTTGCCTTACTTTCTGTTTCATTTTTTCTTTTAGAATGTAGTTGTTTACAACTATATACATCCCTGTGTGATATTTTTGCTGCATTTTCTAAGATTTGATACACTGTATTGTTATTTTCACTAGTCTTAAAGTATGTTATGATTTCTCTTATGGTTTCTTTGATCCATTTGTTGTTAAGGAGGGTGTCATTTAATTTCTGTATGTTTGTTGGTTTTCCATTTTTCCTTCTGTTATCTTTTGCAGCTCATTTCATTGTGGTGAAATAAAATATTTCATGTGAGTTTAATCTTTTTAATGATTTTATTTTTAAGTAATCTCTACACCCGCATGGGACTTGAACTAAAACTCTGAGATCAAGAGTCACATGCTTTACTGACTGACCTAGCCAGGTGCCTTGATTTATTTTAAAAACTTTTAATATCAGTTTTGTTGTCTAACATATATTCATTATTAAAGAATGCTCCGTGTGTACTCTATAATGATGTTATTCCACCCTTGTTGGTTGTGGTGTTCTATACATATCTGCTAAGTCTAGTTGGTTTACAGTGTTGTTCATTTTGTCTGTTTCCATACTGATGTGTTACCTAGATGTCCTATCCTTTATTAAGGTGCTGTGTTGAAGTCTCCAACCATTAATGTAGAACTAGTTATTTCTCCTTTCAATTCAGTCAATATTCACTGCATGTATTTAAGACTCTGTTATTCCTAAATTGGATTTTTAAAAATCCATTCTGCCAATTACTGCTTTTTGATGTCAAAGTTTAATACATTCATATTTAATGTAATTACTGATTAGGAAGGGCATTCAATTGCCATTTTGTTACCTTTCCCCCAGTATTCTATACCTGTTTTGTTTCTCACTTCCTCCATTACTGTTTTACTTTGTGTTTTGTTAATTTTTTCTGTAGTGAACACAGACTAGAATTACTGAAGAATAGGCTTTGGAAAGAAGGAAATCAATCTAAAAGGGAAGACTGAGATGAGAGAAACAGTTACAGAGAAAAATGCTAAGCCTATGGAAAAAGTTAAGTAGTCTGTAACTCTATTATAACCAGAATGACAATAATAAATAATACGGAGAATATTTTAAATCATAGTAGAATTTAAAACACTATAAAATCATAACCAGAATAATAGGTTTAAGTTGATTAGTGCAAAAATATTTTATTTTATTTGGATTATTCCAGATTAAGATAAAGATACAAGATTAATTTGATTTTAAAAAACGATAAATTAATATGAAAAAATAGAACATTTAAGTTCCCTCTATTTAGTAGAAGGGAAGAAAGGCAATTAAATTAAAAACTTAATAAAGCCAGCTAAAGTAAGGAATCACAAAAATACAAAAACAAATAAACTGGTATATGAAGATCAAAATATGCTTGAAAACTAAATACATAAGATGAAAACATTAAAATATTATAACTGTATATGAAATTATACCTCAATAAAGCTGAATTTGTTTTTTAAAAAGTATAACTGA
>NW_027528744.1:2235221-2240221 GCF_008692635.1 Crocuta crocuta
ACTGACGTTACCTAGATGATGGTTTATTAACTTTCACAGCAAAACCAACAGGCAAACAAAAAACACTTTGAAAACAAACAAAATGTATATTAATTTAATTAACTTATATTAATTTAATTTAAATTATATGGATAATATATTTTATTTAAAAGAAGTTTTTAAAAAATGTTTTTTAATGTTTTATCTATTTCTCAGAGAGAGAGGCAGCGTGAGCAGGGGAGGGTCAGAGAAAGAGAGAGACACAGAATCTGAGGCAGGCTCCAGACTCTGAGCAGTCAGCACAGAGCCCAAAACAGGACTCGAGCCCACGAACTGTGAGATCATGACCTGAGCCAAAGTCAGATGCTTAACCAATTGAGCCACCCAGGTGACCCCTAAAAATCAGTTTTTAGGGGTCACCTGGGTAGTTCAGTTGGTTGAGCATCCAGCTCTTGATTTCAGCTCAGATCATGATCTCATGGTTTGTTACACTGAGACCTAAGTAAGGCTCTGTGTTGACAGTGCAGAGCCTGCGCGGAATTCTCTCTCTCCTTCACTTTCTGCCCCTCCCCTGTCTCTCTTTCCCTGTCAAAATAAATGAACATTAAAAATATGTTTTTATAATTAGCATAGATTAAATGTTCCATTTAAAGACTGAAATTGTCAGATGAAGTAGAAAATAAATAACATAGAGCCATTATATTCATTTACTATTACCGCTATAATAACCACAAGTTAAGTGCCTTAAAACAATACAGTTTTGTTATACTACAGTTTTATTAGTCATGTCCAACAGGTGGCTAACTAGGCTAAAATCACTGTGTCTGAGAGCTATGGTCATTATTTTCTATAGATTCCAGGAGATTTTATTGCCTTTTGTAACTTTAGAGTCTTCCTATATTTCTTGGTTCATGGCCCCTTTCAACATTTTCAAAATCACTGATGGTTAAGTCCTTTTCATGTTGCAGCTCTGACCCTTTTTCCATGGATGTATATCTCTCTGACTGTAGCCAGAAAAGTTTGTCTCCTTCTAAGAAAAATGCTTGCTTAAATTGGGCTGCTCAGGTAATCAATAATAATCGCCTCATATTGAGATCTATAAGCTCAGTCACATGATAAGTTATTTTTGCTATATAAGGTAACATTCACAGACTATTGTGATTAGGATGTAGACATATTTGGGGCCATTATTCTTCCCAGAAAAGCCTTATACTACATAGGGCAGTATAATTATGACAGAATATTTGAAAGCAAGGGGATAAAAAATATATATAGGCCTGGGGCACCTGGGAGGCTCAGTTGAACATCAGACTCAATTTTGGTACTGTTCATGATCCCATGGTCATGAGATCAAGCTCTCTGTTGGGCTCCATGCTTAGCATAGAGCCTGCTTGGGATTTTCTCTCTCTCTCCCTCTACCCCTCTTCATTACTCACACTCAGCTATCTCTTTCTCTCTAAAATAAAAAAAATAATAATTAATTTTTAAAGATGTATTTGCNTTGATTGCAACTCAGATCACGATTTCGTGGTTCATGAGATCAAGACCCACATGGAGCCTGCTTGAGATTCTGTCTCTTTCTCTCTCTGCCCCTCCTCTGCTTGCTCTCTCTCTCTCTCTCACACACACACACACACACAGAATAAATAGACATTTTAATATAAATATATATAATTTATACACACACACTTTAAGAGCATTATTAAGAAAACAATATTGTTTTTCTTTCACTGAGGATACAGTTTAAGGCATTTTCATCTGCTTGCCTGCTCCATCAAGCTCAAAGCCTTAATTCATCTTTCTGAATGAATACAAAATCTCAAATCCAAGTCACCAGTGCCCATTTTCATGCACTTATGCTTTTAGTTATTACATTTCTGTTCAGTTTAAAGTTTCATAAAAATAGGCTTAAACTACAAATTCATCCTGATACATAGATTTTTTTGATATTGCATTGTTCCCTAAATATTCTGATTACCACTTGCACTATAAAGCCAAGGTCTCAAAATATAAATATAGAGACTATAGAGAGTATCTATGCCAAGGGGCATCAGAGCTGTCTCTAATGGTACTATGACACAAACTGAAAAATAAGGGGGTTGTTTCAAAAATTAGTTTTCATTTAGTGTGATCATCTCATGAATACTGGTTAGTTCCTCTGGAAATGTATTTTCAACATACCTTCAAGCATATTCATAATGGATATCAAGTCAGCATAATCAGTATTAAAGATGTAAAAGGGAGAGACTAATACTGAAACAAATGGGTGATATATCACCTATTATGTGAATATATTTGGTACTTATAATGGTCAAGATAGTGGCCTTTTTAGTCAAACAGCTTTTTTCATTTGCTTTTTTAATCTTTATATATTTATTTTGAGAGAGAGCACAAGCAGGGGAGGGGCAGAGAGAGAGGGAGACAGAGAATCCCAAGAAGACTCTGCTCTCAGCCTAGCGCCTTACACAGGACTCAATCTCATGAACTGTGAAATCATGACCTGGGCTGAAATCGAGAGCCAGACATTTAACTGAGCCACCCAGGTGTCCCTAGACAACGGTTTTTTAAATTGTGACTCTTCCCCTTATTGAATTGTGACCTTGTGTAAGTTACCTAACTTTTCCATGTCTCAGTTACCACACCTATAGAGTGGACTTACAGTCTGTCTCACTGGGTTGTTATGACAATTATGTAAATCAATATGTTTCAGTACTTTCATCAAAGTGGCAAGTAATAATAGCCTTTTCTTGAGTATGGTGTCTACTACTGCCTGGATCTGTGCTAATTTAAGAAAGTAATATATTAAAGATTTATCATATAAAATCTGTCCTCAAAATGTTAGAAATACCTTAAGAATATTAGAAATACTTGATTGCTACACTATGTGGCACTGGTTACAATAGAATCCAGAAATTAAGGGATTAGTTTAGGCTTTATAATTTTATAAGAAGAAAAATTTACTATATGAGATCAGGACATTGCAAAAAGAAGAATAGGTCACTACTATAAATTTATGACACATTCCCTCTGCTCTTTTAATGTTTCTCAGGTGCTATAACTGTACCTATAAAAGGTAGAGAAGAGACGGTCCTAGAAAACCTACAATTTATTAAATAAGCCACTTATGCTTAATGTAATAGCTGAGGTACTTTTTGGTCTAAGCAGCAATTCTTGTTCTTAACGACATGGAGAAAATTGAACCTGTAACATTTAGTCTATACTTGTAGAACAAGTACCTGATATTCAAGAACTTGATGAGTCATGACAGATTACACAAGATTATTAAAGCTGAAAAAGGATCACATAGTGGCCAGAAGGTGTTTTCCAGGATACACCACGGGACTATTGGAAATAATGTAATGGCAACATTGAGTGCTTAGAAATAATTGTCCAGATAAAAATCAATGGTATTCAGCAGCTTCATCAAAGCAATATTAACAGTTATAGCATCAAATAAGCAGTTAGCAGCTACAAGAAATCCTAGTGCTCCCCTATGGGTTCAATTCACTTATTAACATTATGTTTTATAGATAAGTTTGAATTTCTTGTTGATTAATTTACTATACATAAAATTTGAAAAAGGGATGCCTAATATAGTATGAGGTTTGGGGATAGGGAGTCATAAAAGCATCTAAGAGAAGATAACATTTAAACAACAAGAAGATTGGGAAACAAGGGGATGGAAGAGGTTATCATGGTTACAACAAATGTAGATAAAGAACATATTTCTGGGGCACCTGGGTGGCTCAGTTGGTTAAGCATCTGACTCCTGATTTCCACATGTCGTGATCTCATGGTTCGGTTCATGAGATGGAGCCTCATAAGAAGCATACTCTCTCAGAATAAATGAATAAATATATTTTTTGAAAGACCCACATATATCTTGTGAGAAACTATACATTATCATATTTGGAAGAAAAATCTGAAGAACTGAAGGATGGAGTTAGAGATGAGATAATAGTAAATAGGATCTTATAGGTCAGGCCAAGGAGTTTTCACTTTATCCTGTTAGTAACAGTGGTGACTGGTATGTGAAAAAAAAGAGTCCAAAGAAGATGAAAATACAAGACATACAATTAAATTGTCTAAGTCCATAAAAGGCCTAATGCAAGTAATAATGGAAAACCTAAACAAAAAGATTTGTTTTTAGTTACTTGCAGAAATGCATTATTATAGTATTATAAGGAGCTTACAGTTATGGAGATAAAATGATATTCTGCATTCAGAATGCCCCTAAAATTTTTCTAATCCCATGAAGAACAAAGCTGAGAGTGAATCATAGTTTTCAGACAACTATGTATGTATAGAGATTACCTAATGAGCATAGTAGTATAAATCTAGGCAATAAAACAGCTCTTTGTAGGGGTCTTTTTTTATACTCATAAACTATTAATCTCAAGAGTACCTTTGCTTTAGAGGTTTATGTAAATGAATGTTTTATCTAGGGTTTTTGAAGTTTAAGTTACAAACACCGAGTTCAGCATAAACAGCCCTATACTAGTAAATATCTGTACCTGTCAACATCTTTCAGTTCAAGCCATTTGTATGAAGCCTCTCTTTTTTTTTATNAAGCCTCTCTTGATTTCCCCAACTGGGTGTGCTCTCTCTCACCACCTCTAAGCCCCAGAGCATTTTTTACACTTCTTAGAAATATACATTTGGTTGTAAAGTTTTAAATTTGTCCTGAGCGGTAAGATGTAATAGCTATAAAATAACAAGATGCCAGAAAGAAATACAGTTTTATTCAAAGAAAATGACCAAAATCTAATGAATGTTTTTTTTTTTGTTTGTTTGTTTTTCATTTGTGGCACCTCTGTAGGAGGCACTAGGACTGTCCTATATATTTCAGGGCATTTAGCCTTCCTGATGCCTCGGGAACTAAGTGACTGTAACACCATTAGGTCTTGAAAAAAAAAATACGTTCTTACCCATTGACAGTCACCCCTTGAGAACCTCTGGGAGGGTGATTTTGACATCCAAGAAGTATTTAAAAGGGTTGGAAGAAAATCTGTGAGGAGTAT
>NW_027528744.1:2245221-2263095 GCF_008692635.1 Crocuta crocuta
CGCAGTTTGTGGATTCGAGCCCCGCGTTGGGCTCTGTGCTGGCAGCTAGCTCAGAGCTTGGAGCCTCTTTCGGATTCTATGTCTCCCTCTCTCTCTGACCCTCCCCTGTCATGCTGTCTCTCTCTCTCTCTCTCAGAAAAAAAAAAACAAAAAAAACAAAAAAAACAAAAAAAAAAACACACAAGCCAGGGCCTTGAAAGAAACAGATGGTATTCTCAAACTGAGCAATTAAAGAGATTTTAACAAAGGGACTATTTAAGACATGGTGTGCAGAATTTTGGTAGCCCAACAAGTGATAGTGAAATAACCTGGGGTTGAAAAAGGAGAGGTTGGGGACCTAGGTGGCATTCACCAAAGATACCCTGATGGGACAAGGGAATGGGGAAAATTACCTCTACAGAGAGGGAGGTTTTATGGAGAGGGTCACTGCATAGCAGCTTTTGCCTTCATTAGAGATGCAGCCAACCCACGGTGACCTGAAATGAGGGACTTGGGAATAAATGTCTTCATTCATCCATTCTCCTCCTTTCCTTGGGTTGTCGCTACCACTGATTGACTGAATCCACCTAGAGACCAAAGGAAAGGGAGCCTGTCGATTTTGACTGTATAAGACAGCATCTAGGGCAAGCTGTAAGAAGAAAAGGATAGAGAAGACCTGGAGACCCAAACTGAAAAAATATAGCACATAGCACTTTCCAAATATCTTTCATAGAATATTAGTTCTATGAAATGATTCATGGAGAAAAAGGTCTGGGATCAAAGCAGTTTAAGAAATGCCACATAATATAACCCACATGTCTCTATTCTGTGTGCAAGCCACTGGCAGTGCCATGAAAAGTAGAGAGGAAGTCTCTGCCCCTTCATGAAATTTATAGCTTACTGAAAGAGAAACAACAAATGCACAAATAAATAATTGGCTGCGTAACTCAACATTAGGTAGTGACCAGTGTTATGAAGAATAAAAGTTTCATTTTGATGGGATATAAACTAAATATTATTCTATCAAAAACAATTTTGGAAATATGAACTTAATAAAAAGTATTGTCTATTGGGGAAATTATGACCCCTTCAAATGGAGACATTTTTAATAATTTATAGTACAATGTCTCATGTCAATTAGAAATACACAAATGGATATTGTATTAAGAAATCTGAGAACTTACTAGGAGTTATATTAATAAGTATAAACTCTACTGTATGTTAATAACTATAAACTCTAACATAATTATAAGCTATAAACTCAAGCACAAATGACCAAGGGGAAAAAATGCACAAAATTAAAATGTGGAAAATGCATAAGTTAAATTTTAAGCCAAAAGTGAGAATGAATAGATAAACATGAAATTCTTTATAATTTGAGCTAAAGTTCTAATTTTGTTTATTGATAGAATCTTCTATATCTGATATCTTTAGAGTTAATCATAAAAGTGAGCTGGAATAATTTCAAATCTCTTTCAGTGTTTCTTCCTTTTTTCTTTGGTCTGTCATATATTATCTCTGTGGTTTCTTACTTTTCCTCAAAAGTGATTACATATTATTCATTTTATATCTTGTGTCTGGCCCTATATTCGGCTCCATGGGGTTTTGTAGAGGTACCTTGCAAGTTAAATTGAATTATATAATAAGAATTATTATTTAGTAATAATTAAAGGAATGAAAAGAAGAAAAAATCTTTTATACGTGCATGCTTTGTGCCAGATAGTGTTTTAAGTGCTTATGTAGATTATCCCTTTAGTGCTCACAACAGTCCAATGCAATGGGTTACTATTATTATCCCCATACTATAGATTAGAAAACTGATGCTTTAAGAGTTTAAGTAACTTTCCCAGTAGTACACAGCTAAAAGGTGTTAGAGCCAGGATATCTAATCCCAGAGCAGGGACTTTTAAATTACTTGCTGTATAGTTTGAATAATATTCACTTAAGTCTAATTAATTTAACCATATCTAACTAGACAATTGTTTTGATGCATCAGGTGCAGGCTTAGAAAATTTTAAATTTTAAAAAATATAAAATTAGAGATCAGTCTGTTAGAAAAATGAAGAGATATGCATTTAAGCCACAAACATAAAGAAGCAGTTGAAATTCCAAAGACAAGGACCACATACAGATGAAGTAAATATTGAGTCCATAAGAAGAGGAAGGTAGCAATGTTATATTCAATAGGATTGAGACGCAATTGTGGGATAAATTACACTAGAGCATTTTAAGTGAAGCCAATGCTATGTTTTTTATATCTTATGCTATGACATTTACAGAAAAATAAAAATTTTAGTGGCATACTAGTGTTTTTATATAAAATAAATACAAAAGCCTAGTTAAGACATAAAAATTCCATGTACCACCAGAGATGTTGGAGGCATATTTAATTCCTGTACTTTCAAATATGAGCAACATGGGGACATTTTTATCTGAGAGTATTTTTACTCTATGATACATAAGTTTATATGTACTCTATGATAGCTATGTCAGCCAATTAAAAAAAATAATTACCTTACTTTAAAGTTTCAGCACTTTTTTCACTTAATTATGCCATTAAAATTAAAAGGTTTGTGTAGAATTTAAAAAAAAACTAATAATTCTTAGAGGATAAGAGGAAAGGTAGATAGCCTTTAGAAGTTTAAATATATTTACTCAAGGACTTTTCTAAAAAGCCATGAAAAGTACTTTGCCATAAAAATATTAATAGTGTTATATATATCATTAGTTTAACCAGAATAGCTTAAAAATCAGATCTTTTGCCGAAGTGGTTAGGTTTATGTAGGTTTATACTAACAAAGTTAGTATGCTGTCAAGTATTTTCAGATAAATAATGTATGATGTTGGGGTGCCTGGGTGGCTCAGTTGGTTAAGTGTCCGACTTCAGCTTAGGTCATGATCTCATGGTTCTGAGTTTGAGCCTCACATCGGACTCCCTGCTGTCAGCATGGAGCCACTTTGGATCCTCTGTCTCCCTCTCTCGGCCCCTCCCCCACCTTTCTCCCTCAAAAATAAATGAACATTAAAAAGTTTTTTAAAATAATAATATATGATGTAAATAGTAGAGTAATCAATAAAAAAAACTATATAGATATCAAGATGAAATGTCCTGGTGCTGACAGAATGGTGATAGTTCTTATATTACTATAACTGAGGTAAAGGCAAAGTTACAAGGCTTTTGACTAGTTATGTAGTTGTTCGTTAAAAATGACTTTATGAATATCCTTCTCACGTTTGGTCTATGTTACCATCATAACAATTATTAATTTCAATATACAAGCAACTTAAAACCACATGAAAAATCCACTCACTGCCCAAAGAATACATGCATCTCACTGAGTTGTATATCCTTGATAAGAGTGAAAGTTAGGTAGTTTAAATATTCACTGGATTCCTATTACTGTGGCTCATGAGAACCACTGTGCAATGAGAGGAATAATACTTGTGACTTCTCGAAAATTGGGAAAAGCTATCTAGAATGGCTAGCGTTGTGGGATATATAAAATATTTCTCTCGGGCTTTAGTCACATAGACCTAAGCAAAGAAAATTGGATCAGTCTAGAAAATCAATTGGACAATTCAAACTCAATTGCCCTTTTCCCTAACAGAAATAATTTACCTGTGAAATAGCTGGTGATGCAACCTTCTTTGTCTTTACAAAATATGTCACTTTTCTCTATAGATCGTACCATTCTTTTTTTCTGAAGAGTAATAAAACTTTCCTTGAATCTCTCTTAAAGGAATACTGCTTTGCACACAAGGCCATAATAGTTCTAGAGCCATTTAGAGGGCTGAAAATTACCGTTGTCATTTATTACCTGTCTGGCCTTGTATAAATTTAACCTCTCTAAGATTCTGTGTCCTCAGTTGAAACTATATTACTTATGCTTACTTTGAAGGATTGTTAGGAAGATTAAATGATGTAATATAAATTATGGTTATGTAGGAATAACCCACACTAGTTTCTAAAATTTTAATTTGTATACTTATTACTGTGATATTTGATATCTCTTATACCATATTGAAATATGAAAATAAATCCACATTTGTTTGCATTTCCCATAGTTCCTAGCTCAATGCCTATATAAAATGGCACTCAATAAATGCACGTTCCATGAATATGAGTGGACGAATAATAGAATAAAGATTCAGAGTTTTGTCTTACTTTACCATACTTATGATTTTTGTTGCAGGCCTAGATGTGATGAGGATCAAGTAGGCAAAACACTACCAGAGTTCTGGGTTGTTGTCAATATTCATGGGCACCCTGAACACTAGTCCTGTAAAAAAGGCAACTGCTTTAACTAATTCCATTGACTTTCTAAAAATATATATAACTTTTTAGGGTGCTATTAATGTAAATTACAAACAAAACTATATACACAAAAGTTCTAAATCTATTATCCCCCAAAACTTTGGTTAAAGAATGAATATTTATTTGCTTCTTTCTAAAATTCTGGGAAGACTCTTCTAGAAAACTCATTGTTAAAATTATGACCATGTTAAATATATCTTAAAATAGTAATTAAAACTAGTTCATACATATCCTATCAATTCAATTAATATAAAATAGATGTGTGTCTGGGAAAAAACACAAAAGAAATATTAAAAAACGAATATACTGTTCCATATTTTTTAATGAACTTATCATTTATTTTACAAGGTACAAGTGAAGGAGGGAAGGGAAGGAGAATTCTCATGAAAATGTACTCAATGGAAACTTGAGGCTAACATGGAAATTGCAAATGAAGTACATTCCAAAGTGAGGTGATAGTCCAAAACACAAATAATTTCAAAGGAGAAATTCCAGAATCAGTTGAAAACAAACAAGTAAATCTCTCAGCCATTTCAAGGGTGTAAAATCATATGCAATGGAAATCATAGAAGAGTATCAAAATGAAGGTACCTTTAGAGAGAGTTGTGCTAGGAATCTCAACCCATTCTGGTGGTGTTGAGTACACGTGAGGAACCAAGCTGGTTAGATGTTACCTACCTCGAACTGTAGTAGCAGAGTTAAGAAACTGTACTTTGAAAAAGAACTGCATCATCAGAACTTACGGGAACAGAGGAAGAGTGCTTTTCCCTCCAACTATGAGAAGACCATTCTTGAAAGCTGTCTAAGAGAACCTCCAAGGAGGGATAAGAGCAGCTTAGGGGAAGGAAGCTAGAGATAGGCTTCTGGTGGTGACCCACAGAACAGAGTTACATTTATCCATTGGAGGGAACTTCAGATAAAAGTAATGGAAGAGGGACTCCGTTGCACCCAAAGACTTCCGTATAAAAGAAACAGTCTGCTTTAAAATTTTCCAAGTCCAGAAAGGGCTGCTACTGGATAACCAGCAGAGTACCAATCAAGCAAGAAATCCCTCCCCATGCTCTATTTTCATTCTCCTTCCTCCACCACTTCTCCAGCCCTGAAGGAATGAGAGAGGAGGATCAGGCCCTGAATAAGGAGAGAGTGTCCTGAACCAAAACCATCATATTTCCTGATGAGGGCCCATAGCACCCTGAGTTTGGAAAGGGGAAAGCCACAACCTAAAAGTAAATTCAGAGATTTGATTCTTACATAACACTGGAAGATTTAGATACTGAACTGTGATTTGATTTAATTACTAAAATGTGAGTGTAAGGACTTTAGTTGTATAAACATGACAATAGAAATCATAGAGCCTGCCTAAGATTCCATCTAGCAGCAGGGAAAGGCCCAGTCTCACTGAGAAAATTAAAAAGTATGGTGGCAACAAAACTAAGGTTCCCTACATTGTTGCATCCTAGGAGCGTTCATGTTGATATAATAATTGTACCTACTTAGTTTTGATGAAAGTATAGATATTTATATCACTAATGATAGTTTTGTCCACAGATCACTTTTGTTAAATGATGAATGTTTTCTTTATTCTCAATGAGGCATGTGATAAATTCAGACTATGTTTATTTAGTTTTACATGTACATAACCAGTCATGTAAAAACTCAAAATGTGCTACTTTCTGGGTTCTTTGACTTACCAATGATTTGACAAAAGTGTCCTCTGGGATGATATTGTAGGATCATTCATGGATAAAATACTGTCTCTTGAATAGCGTTTTTCCTTGTTATTTAAAAATAAAGCCTTTGCATAGAAGCACATCCTAGTCTTAGATTTGGAAGTGGATTTTGCTAATTAAGAAAAAGAATCTGCAAAACAGTAAAATAATTCTGTTAACAGCAAAAAAATATTTAAATCTAATAATTAGAAATATTAATTTTTGTATTGTGTAACTCATCCTAATTCTATCTTTTAATAGAATACAGTCTCTCCTCCCTTATGTAGGATACAGTTTTATAATTTAGTAAAGAATGATCACATTTTTTAAGTCTTCCCATCTATTATTGTTGCCCCACTTCTATGAATTCAACGACTTTAAGAGTCACTTAATCCTTGGGGATTACTCTATGGGCATGCTTAATTTATGAACTACTCTTGAAGTATGATACTGGATTTAAGAATATTGAATTTTGCCCTTTAAAATACCATATAGTTGATGAGTTTCAAGTGTATAATCAGTGGGATGATACTGATGTGTGGGTCTCCAAGGAATTAAGAGAAGCATTATTTTTTTTAAATTTAAATCCAAGTTAGTTAACATATAGGGTAATAATGATTTCAGGGGTAGAATTTAGTGATTCATCACTTACATATAACTCCTAGTGAAGAGAAACATTTTTTAAAGGAATTTTCCTTTTTAAAATCTTTTTCATTTACTCTATTATTTTAAGTTTTTATTTTTAAGTTTTTAAAGTTTATTTATTTATATTTGGAGAGAGAGAGAAAGAGATGAGCAGAGTAGGGGCAGAGAGGGAAAGAATCCCAAGAAGGCTCCATGCTGTCACTAACTGTGGGGCTTGATCTTATGAACGATGAGATCATGACCTGAGCCAAAATCAAGAGTCAGGTGCTTTTGAGCCACCTAGGCACCCCAAGAGAAACATATTAAAACACACACACACACACACACACAC
This sequence comes from Crocuta crocuta, assembly GCF_008692635.1. Classification (NCBI taxonomy): domain Eukaryota; kingdom Metazoa; phylum Chordata; class Mammalia; order Carnivora; family Hyaenidae; genus Crocuta; species Crocuta crocuta. The sequence goes on from NW_027528744.1 coordinate 2,252,201, forward strand.
ACACATTCAGTAAGTAAATAAAAAACTTGAAAGAGAAAAAAACATCTTAGGAAACTATATGTTTAAATAAGGGGAGGCATTTCTACATTTCTATTCTAGCCAGGAAACAACCATTAAAGGAATATTATACTGAGTGTGTCTTATTGCCTATATCCTAACTGCAAGGAAAGCTCTCACTTGTGTGCTGGGGAGGAAGATGCACTCACTGGAGCCTGATTCAGAATTGAAAAGCATGACAAAACAGTCCCTGGTTGAGAAGCTATCTTCATTCCTGTAAGGACAGATTTTCAGTGTTGTTAGTAGATGCATAGTACAGTCACTGAGGCAGAAATGTCATGGACAGCAATACCTATTGCAATGAAGTAGAAAGCCTGTTCTTTGAAGCTTTGTGTTGACAGAACCAGAGCAGCAACATTATCACCAAGCCAGTTTTCAGGGTGATTTAGGGTATTGTTCATAGAAGAGTAGTCTCAAATATCTTTCTCCAGCTCCCCAGAAATTGCATGAGACACTAATTAGGTGACCATATACTTTCTCATCAACCAGGACATATCTGACAGTGAAAGGGAGAGTGAAAACAATTATACATTATCCACAGGGCAAAAGACTTAAAAATAAGACTGACATAAATTGTATAGTTACTTTACATATTAAAATTTAGTAAATCAAGGTTTTGCTTAAATACACCAGAGTCAATTCGCTGTATGTAACTAAGAATCTTTAACAAAAGTAAAATAAATTTTAATACATACATGATAAAAAATACAGTGTAGATATTATCTAGAATTAATGAAACCAAAAAAAGTTATTTTGGAGCAATGTCCATATAGTACTCTTAAGTGATAAAGAAATATGCAGAAGTTTCTGGGTTCATGTAGGAGAATATGGTAACCTTCTATAATCTAATGTTTTTGAATTTTCTATTAAATTAGAAGACATCAGGAAAAACAAAATGACTAAATCTTGCACTTCAGAGAGTGATAAAACTCAAATTATTTTTAATAGGGAATATAAATACCCAAGACCAGAAAAATTAACTGCAGATCCCATCCAGATGGGGATACAGGGTACTGAATGGAAGTGAAAGAGGAGTGTAACAGGGTCATCTGGTGACAGAACACAGGCATTACCAACTACAGTTCACCTTCAGAGATAGAAGGCATCATTCTAGAGGGAAGCATGGCAGGTTAGACCACTCACTACTGGTAAGTCATAAGTAAAGGGCTTGGAAAATGCATAGGACCAGAGATGGCTAACTTAAGAAGTCAAAGCCTCTGTGAAAGGCAGACACCTTTGAAGTTAGAGGTATCCTTGGGTGTCCTGGGTGGTAAAAAGAAAGAAAGGAGCAAATGAAGATGACCCTACTGAGAGAAGAGAGAAGCAAAGAATTAGGAGATGTAACAAAAAAGAAAGAAGTGTCCTATATTTTAAACAAAAAACTGTCCTTTATAGCAGCTTTTATTTTGTAGCAGAGGGGGAAGGCCTTGAATTTAGACATCAGAAAAACCACCTCTGCTCTTTTGGAAGTATCCTTCAATTACTGGTACAGGAGAATCCAAAAACAAGTATGACAAAGAAAAGTAAAACCCAACATCCACATAAAAATATTCTAAAAAGTAAAAATAATAAAAACTCTTAGGTTAATGCATATTCCTTAATTCAATTCATGAAATATAATAAAAACATAGCACAAAACACAGGTTGAACTTAAAAATAATAAACAGGAATTGAAAAAGTAAAGTAACAATGTGATTAAGAAATTCAAAAAAACCAAGAATAAAAAAAACAAAAAGACGTGAAATGGAACTGACTGATTTAAAGAAAGAAATATTTCTAAATATCTCAGAAATGAAGATAAAATTAATAAGTACCTAAAGAATAATAAATCCAAACAAAAGTACAGTAATAGATATTCAGAAAAAATAAGACAAGAACATAAACATTAATAATCATAAAAACAGAATTTATAAGAAAGTAATAGATGTATAAGACAATAAAGAGCAAAGAAGTCCATCAGAATTTGGTAGTACCTGAAGTGGACAAACTAATAGAACCAAATTAACATTTAATACTACAGTTAAAGCATTCATGTGACAAAATAATGCAATATGAAAATTCAAAGTTCATACCACATATCTGGGATTACTGAATTCTCTATCCTGAGACATTTCATTATTGAGCTTTAAAAATGAAGAAAAAATTATTCTCCAAGACAAAGACAAAATCACTGATTTTCAATTCCAGTTTAAAATCACTACTGATGTACATAAAAGCAATTTGCTTTTTGTATATTAATCTTGTATCCTGCAACCTTGCTGAACTCATTACAGGAGGGATTGTGTGTGTGTGTGTGTGTGTGTGTGTGCGTGCAAGTGTGTAGGCACACATATGCGTGCGCACACACAGAAGGGGTGGAGAATTTGGTGATTTTTTTTGCATAGATAATCATGTCATTTCTGTTTAAAAGCAGTTTCATTTCTTTATTTCCAATCTTTTACACATTTTTTTTCTTATCTATTGAACTAGCTAGGCTTTAGAACAATTTTGCTTAGAAGTGATGAGAGTTAGCATGTTTGCATTGCTTCCAATCTTAAATGGAAAGTGTCTGATATGGTAACCATCAGCCAAAGGCTAAACACTTAGTATGGGGCCAGTTTGAATTGAGAAATGCTAAAAATATAAAATGTATAAAAATTGCCAAACTTTGTAAGGAAAAAGAAGGTAATATTTCTTGTTCATAACTTCTTATTCTGATTGCATATTGAAATGGCATATCACGAAAATTTATTTTTCTTGTTATTTTTTAATGTGGGATACTGAAAACTTATAACTTTTTATATAACATTATATAGGTATACTACATATCCACGATGTACATATTTATATGTATACATAAACACACACACAGATATATGGTTCATGTTGTATTTTTAGTTAGTAGTGATTCTTTTCCACTTCTTGGAATGTTGATATGGTAGCTCAGCAATTTTGGAACATGAGGACAAAAAGCCACAGTCTATAGTTAGTTAAAGAATGAACTGCAAAGAATTCTGTGCCACAGACAAAACTGTATGTTACTATTCTTCATTCATGCAAATAAGATAAAATTTTGCCCTATTGATACTACACCTATTTCAGACTTTCTCTCACAGAATTATCTCATTTTTACAATTGCATGCGAATGCCTATTTGCATTTGTATATAGGTAAGTAAATTATATTCACTCAAATCCCATATTTGGGAATGAGTTTTCCTTTTGCATTATTCATACTTTGCCTTAATAATGAATATTAGTTCATTTACTAAGAATTTAATTAAATGTCTGTACTAAAGGAAAAAAAAAACTTGCAAATAGTCAAAAAAATTGGCCTATCCAATTTATTTCAAACCTGAAAATTGTCTATATTTTAGCTATGATTTTAGTTTCAATCTTGAGAAAGAAATAAGAGCAGTGTCAATTGCAGGAGAATGAAATAACACAACTGTGAAGGTGTTTTCAATAATTATTAAAAGTGATTAAAATTCTCATTTACTGATGAATTCTTTCCTTTAAAGAATGTTCTAAATCACCTATGTTCATACAGTGCTATTTTAAGCTGTTTTTTCTTGAGGTAGTCTGACAGAAGAGGTCACTACTGAAACTACACACTGAATCTCATAATGTTAAAATAAAGGAAATGTTACTTTTTTTTCTTAAGGAAGAAAACCACTGAAAAGCCATATCAGTATTAATAAAATGTCCAGAATTCAAAAGCCTTGCTTTATTGAACAATTAATGCCTATTTATAAAATTTCATGTTTGGAGAAAGTTTGCTTTTTCTGCATAGTAAAATTTATGACCAAATATATTCATCACTATAATAAACCTGCTTTAAAATTCCTGCAGAGAATTGACATTCAGCCATGTTCTAACAGTTCACATACTGGCAAGGTCTACAAAGATGCCACTGAAAATATATATATAGTGCATAATTTTCATTTCTTTGCTGTCAGGGTAACATGTGTGCTTCATATGCTTAAGTGAAGTCTAGCAGTACAAATGTGTCAAAAAATCATAAAAATTTGTCTTCTATGACTAACATATAGGATTTAGGACCTTAGTATTTAGGATATTTATCTCTAAAGAGGAAAAAAGTATTTATTCATGGATATATATATATGTGTGTGTGTGTGTGTATACACACAGACAACACACACACACACACACATGCACACACACATGCACCTTATGTTTAACACATTTTCCCTACAGGATTTAAAGAAACAACTTTAGCTGAAATAGCCATACTTCTTGTATAAATACCCCACCCCATTGTAAAAGCCTGAAATACAGCTTTAGATTCCTTATTCTGGGATTTTAAAAATGGTATTGGAAAGGGTGGGGAGATTCATTAATTTAATTTATGATCCTGGAAAGGAAATTATCTTCTACTAAATTTGCCTTATAATTCTACTAAGGTGTTTGGCATGGAAATAAATAAAATGTATTATTGTATTAGCTTGGGTTATTTTATTGGAAGTGGCGGAAACTAAAACCAACTTAGGAGAAGTAAGAAATTAGTAGTAATTCTCCTAAATGGAAAGTTGAAGGCAGAGGCTAGTATCCGATAGAATTGATAGGACTAGAGCTCTGTCAATATCTGCATGCCATTGCTCTGCTTAACCCTAGCCTCTTCTGGACTTGATATTTCGGGCTCCTTTTCTCCATACGGTAGGCAAAAACGCTATGGCCATAAAATGCTGCCAACCTCGGAAGTCCAGAAGAAAGAGTCTAACATAATAAAAGATAGGGCCTCATTTGTTTTCTGAATTATGAAGGCATTTGCCAGTGTGACGCGTGGTGTTTTGGAGGATGATTACCCTGCCATTCGGCTTCCCTCCTCAGTGGTGGCAGAAAACAAAACAAACCAAGACAAAATACTAATGACCTGAAGTCACAGCTTACAAGACAAAGAGTCTCTCAAGGAAGACTGGCACACTGGTTTTTGTTTTTAGTTTTATGATTGATTATGCCTTCGTCTGATAGATTTCTGCTGAGGTTTAGAGTTCTTAACAAGTTCCCCATACTTTTTGTCTGTGTTACTAAATTTTTCATCAGTAATAGATTATAATACACAAACATGAGTCTAGGCATTGTATTAAACAATTTCTTTTTGTGAAAAAAGAAATTGGTATAATCAGTTATAAAAATATAGACTTATTAAATATTCTTTTTTCCGCTTTTCTTTTCTTCCTGTTTTATCATAATTTCTGTTGTCACTCTAGTGTCTGTTGCCCACTTTTTCCCCTTTCAGATTTTATCAAACCAATTCCGGATTTTTCTTTCTTTTTGAAACATTTTCCAGTAACCATTTTAAAACCTAACTTCTATAAAATGAATACTAGTTTATATCCCTGCTTATTTTTTTTTTTTTACTATGTGATTAAAGATGTGTTCATCTGGAGCAAAAAATGTCATGTATAGGTTATCATTAAATCACATTTAAGGGTGTAATAAACTATTTTAATTCACATATTTTAAAAATTATTGAAAAAAGTCAAGTTTTTTTTTCCTAGTCCTCCTCACTTGTATACCTAAAAGTTCATTTTGCTTTTCTGAATTAGTTCCTGTGTTGAATCAACACAGGTTGATCTAGCTAAATCTAAACCTGTGTAGAGATATTTAATACTCATGTGGCAGCAATGTTTTAACTTGTCTAAGCAACACAAAGAATAGACACAGAGAGGACTAGAGAATAGAAATGATAAAAGAGATAATTAGAATAAAATACTAATTTCCTCTGCCACTATTCCATTACACTAGTGTTTCTGAAGTGAGGTGTCTGAAAAATAAAGTGAGGCACCTGAGACCCTTTCATCTAATGGTTGCACAAAATCAAAACTATTTTAGGGGTCTCTGTCTCAGTAACTTGATAAATTACTCATCTGTAAACATGAAGACTCTATAAATACTTGTAGAGCTATACCTATAAATGAATAAATTTNAGTAGGGTCAGAGAGAGAGACACACACATAATCCGAAACAGGCTTTAGGCACTGAGCTAGCTGTCAGCACAGAGCCTGACGTGGGGCTCAAACCCACGAACTGTGAGATCATGACCTGAGCTTAAGTCGGCTGCTTAACTGACTGAGCCACCCAGGCATCCCATGAAAAAACTGAAACTTAAATATCAGAGAATTATCTGACTTGTGAGAAGGAAGGAATGATTAGAAAGGCACTGGTGAAACTACACACAAAAAATTTTTAAAAATGATCAAATTTATATTTATGTTGGGACTACAGATGTCAGTACTTCAATTTATTGTATCTCAGGTAATAGGACACTTTTGCCTAGTATTATGTCAGTTACAATATGACATAATATTAACAATTTATAATTAAAAGAAATTGAATATTTTAAGCATAGATAACATAAACTTTTGGGAGCTTTTCAAATTAGAAATTAACTCCTGGAGTACCTTAAAGAGTAAGTGACTGTACTGTGCTGGCTTAGAAAACTAATGGATAGCTAAAAGACTGAAAATATCTTGTACAGTTGGCACTACTGAATGTTTGCTGGGTGAACAGTCAATAAACAAAATCATAGCAGTGACACTTTCCATTGATTCAGTAACTTGATAAATTACTCATCTGTAAACATGAAGACTCTATAAATACTTGTAGAGCTATACCTATAAATGAATAAATTTTCAGATGTGGCTGGACACTGTTATGTTTTTTTATGTAATGATTGATAACAAACATAAAAATAACTAAATAGTCAAGGTGTTGAATAACCCCTTTGAATCTTCTGCTTTGTCCCATCATTTGTGTTGAGGACATTGGCACTAAGGGCAAATACAACGGTAGGGAAAATTACTGGTGCTTCAGTGGCAATCAAAACAGTAACAGTAACTACCCCAGTGTTGTTTTCTTTATCACTGCACACTCACAGGAAGAGGTGACTGTTGGCCTCAAAAATGTCCTTGATTAGGTAGTAAAAGATAATTTTGTTACATTTCAACCGCTGAGTACAGATTATATTTCTGACAAAATGGGAAGTATATAAGGACTTTGTTGCATGTGAAAAAAGTACAGTAATTGTCTGGAAAAAAAGCCCTCGTGTGATTGAGGTATTGAGCTGTAACAGTAGATACTACTTTCATGGAAAATTATTTTTAACTACAAGAACGGCTAAAAAAGAAACTGTAGTATTCCAACTTGGTTATTTGACATCTTCTTAAAAATGAACTATGTTAGGGGTGTTTGGGTGGCTCAGTCTGCTGTGTCCATCCCTTGATTTCAGCTCAGATCTTGATTTCACAGTTTGTGAGACTGAGCTCTGTGTCAGCCTCTGTGCTGACAGAGGAGAGCCTTCTTGGGATTTTCCTTTCCTCCCTTCCCCCCCTCCCATGCTCTCTCTAAATAATTTTTTAAAAAACCTTTTTAAAAATGAACGATGCTACTTTATTTAGAGTATATTGACTTTTTCATAACAAAAAGTCTGAGAATGTCTACAGTAAACCAATTGGTGACTTTTCAGGATTTGACCTGGTTCACAAGTTTTGCTACATTCAGAGGAAATTTCTAATCCTTTCATTTGAGACTGCCTTCATGTACCATAGATCACCACTCTTACCTCACCTTATTATTTTACCACTTGTACAAATTTATTTAGATTTGAAACTAAGGGAAAACACTAAGACCAAAAGACACAGAGTAATAATATCTTGATCTTTTAGCCAGTAATATACCCATGTAATATCAAAAGCATGTTAAGATATGGAAAATGGATAATAATCCAATTATATCAATATAGTTAAAAGGCAGTGGTGAGATGAGGCTAATGGAAATACTGAAAGTGATGAAACCTGAAATTTTTTCCAGAATTGGAGAAAGATATGTATCCCCATATTGAAAGAGTAGAATAAGTGGAAAAAGAAAATGCACATGAAAATTGTTTGTACAAGTCAGATTAAGGGGGACAAAACATCAGTTAAAAATTGGCATGAGTCAACAGCAGGAAGAATAAATTCATTGAAAATGATTATAATATATTTAAGATATTTTTTAAACAATGTAATAGATTAAAAATAGTATATAGTATTTGTGAATGTGCTGCAAAGTGGCATTCTCACAGATTACAAACATGTTGTTTGGTTCTAACAAATCGTTTTTAGTAACCATATAAGGAGATAATCAGAAATGTTTACATACTTAAACACACTTACATATATTCCTTGTAGTTATATGATGGAGAATCATCATGAACAACCAAAGTTCAATAAGGGGGTCTTGGATTAAATAAATTATAACATATCTACATATTAAAAACATAAATTACCATTAAAAGCAATATACAAAAGAATATCCAGTGATATGATGAATATGTTACTAAAAAACTGGTTAAAATACATATAATACATATATAATAACAATTTATAATCCCTTTAAAATATATGTGTGCATATGTTCTTTCTGTGTGTACATAAAATAGTTGCTTTTCAAGAAAATCCTGAGATTGAAAAGGTCAAATTGTTCAAGGTCTCACGCATCTCTTTTATAAAGTATCAGATTTAATTATAAGAGTTATTTCTTCCAGTGGTCTAATAACTAATTTTAAAATTAATTGGAATATTAGCAAATGTACACTTACAATGTGGACACTGAAAAGATGATGCGTGAACATATGCTCGTAGTCAGCTATTTTGGATTCTTTATAAACAAGAAATATATTCTTCTGGATTTAAAAAACCACAGTAGAATGCTTTTAATAAACTCAAAATGGTCTGTGATTAACCTCTTTGTTCAGTCTTTACACACTTAGAATTTATTTCCATTTCTTATTATAAAAAAGGCACTTTTCTCTGATTAAGAGAATAGGAAAGAGAAAGAAAAAAAAACAGGAGGAGAGGATGAGTGGTGAGTTAAAGGACAGATTGAGTGTATGTATTTTAATCTGGCAGTTGTCTTGTGTAATTTTTTTTGCCAAAAGACTGCTAATTTCATACAAAAATTTAAATATTGTAGCAGTCACCCAACTTAAACATTTGGCAAATAGTTATCCTATTTCAAAAATGGAAAATATTTCTCAAGTGCTTCTGTTTTCAAAATACTGTCTCATGTTATTCTTTATGTTTGCTTGATCATTCTTTGGAAGAAAATTCTCTATATTTGGGATGTGATATATATCACATCCATTCAAGGCTACCTAGGTTGATTCAATTAGTTTAAAGTGAAAGAGCCATTTTTCCCGTTTTCTTTTTCTTTCTTTTCTTTTCTTCTTTTTCTTTCTTTCTTTCTTTCTTTCTTTCTTTCTTTCTTTCTTTCTTTCTTTCTTTCTTTCTTTCTTTCTTTTTTTTGATGAAATATATTCACATCTTTTGAAACGTATAGAAGGTACACTGAAAAGAAACATTACATATCTGGGGTGTGAAATAAATCTTTAACACAAAAACTTGAGAAAGATGTAAAATTTATTTTATATTTGCTTCAATTTAAACAAACTGAAACCCACTTTTCACAGGAACATAGAAACTCTCACTTTTAGATGTGAAACATCCCAAGGGATAATTTGCTAGATTCACATGGCTTCAGGCACCATATTCTCATTCCCATAAGTGCCTTTTGTTATTTCTTCTGTCCTCAAGCTGACATTAGAGGAAACATTTTTTTAAATGAAAAATGAAGCTAGAGTGTTGAAGTTTCACGATCTACTCCATTCCATTTGACCACATTACTGTCAAATCCAACTTAGTTTCTAGATTCTTAAGAAAAATTACTCAAAAAGTTTATTTATAGAGTTAATATGGACTGGTGAGTGTGTTTGTTATTTTCCATTTAAACAAACGGATATATCTTATAGTTTAGGGATGGGGAAAATATTTATATAAAAGTATACCAGAAGTTGGATTTGTTATGCCTTTAGATTTAGAGGAAATTATATAATAGAATCACTATGGTATATAAAAAAGCAGCTGGGTATTTTCCCAATATGAATCATGCCTTATAAAAAATTTACAATTTTGAAAAATATCCAGGCAATTCCTTTCACTGCTAAAATATACTATTCTTGATCAAATAGCTTGTTTAGTAAGAGCACCCAAATAAGGCAGTATGTTCACCTACTGTGCTAATAATCTCAATTAGAAATATCACCAATACTGGTTGGAAGGATGGTTTGGCTTTATTTTAATTACCCCACATAGAGAATAGCACATCATATATATCAACTGACAGTAAATCTTTGAAAGAAAAATGACCACATGCTAATCTAATGTAGTCAGGAGTGGTTTTACTGTAAAGCAAATGATGCTTATTTCAGCTTCTGAGACCCTTATTTGCACTGGCCTTCCAAGGTCGTGGGAGGAACCCCATAATGTAGCTATTTGGTAATGTGATTTTTAAAATTTGGAAAAATAGGACACTTGAACTGCAGTCAGTTAAGACATCTGCCTCCTTTCCCTTTTACTTTTCCTCAATAATAGCTGGCATCTGAGGATGGGCATTTGGTATATTTTGCTAAGGAAAAGTTGAGTTGTGGATATATTTAAATCTGGTTTAATGGGCATAGTTAAGTGGTATCTAGTCTCTTCTGTGCATAGTTAAGTTATTGCTGATTGTTCCAGTATTATGAACCAAGAGCCTAGGAGCCAGAGGTTGTATGATAGTATGAACATATTCTAGAGACCTAAATCCATAAATATGTGGGTAGTAGGAGACAAAAAAATAAATGTATTATATTCACGGGGAGAGAATCTAGAAAAATTCTCTAAATTATACAGCGTATATACAAAACAAGGTTAATGAAATTTTTCCATAACGTAAAAGCAGTTCTAAAAATGCATATAACATTACCAGTAATGAGCTTTGAAGCTGAAATAGGCATCCTGAGACTAATAATAATAATAATAAT